>NC_055977.1:14001883-14246883 GCF_018492685.1 Alosa sapidissima
TATCGATATCTACTGCATAAATATGACGTAAAGCAGAGGAATTGTACTGCCCCACCCCAGGACTGCAGTACCACCACAAAACCAGATGAGGGCGCTGTAAAGTAACTTTTTATACCTGCAATACCCACCCACCCAGTCCTCTGCAGTGGCAGTACACCTTTAAGTCATCCACATGCCTCTGCCCCAATGCCTGGAAAGCCATAGCAGCTTTACTCAGAGAAGGAAAATACAGCCTGGTCCTCAAGTCTGGTCTCAAGGACTGCTCATTTCTCTCTCTCTCTCTCTCTCTCTCTCTCTCTCTCTCTCTCTCTCTCTCTCTCTCTCTCTCTCCTCTCTCTCCTCTCTCTCCTCTCTCTCTCTTTCTCCCTCTCTCTGAAACCACTTCCTAGCTCGTCATTTGGAAGACAATTTTTCAAAATGAATAACATTATAAAAACTATAGTTAAACAGGGGCATGTTATACTATGAGCAGATAGATCTCAGGCAGAAAAGCGAAGTAGCTAACAGTGTCTGTCAGAGACAACTTTGACCATCCCTGAATCAGCATCAACACCCTCCTCACAACAGGTGCCATGGTGTAGTGGACAGGCCGAGCACTGAGGGAAGCTCTGACAGTATGAGTGAATGGCATAGTCAGGAATGCCTTTGCGCATGCAGACCCGGACACCGAAACAAAGCAACACCTGCCGGCTGCCGCAACAAGCTCTCTGAACAATGGCTGGAGTCTATCTATCGATACTGCAGCAGTCCTGAGACCCCACCCTGGCTAAATGCAGCGTGTGTGTGTGTGTGTGTGTGTGTGTGTGTGTGTGTGTGTGTGAGTGAGACAGTGTGTGTGTGTGTGTGTGTGTGTGTGTGTGTGTGTGTGTGCGTAAGTGGCCTGTGTACACAGAGGGGACTGGAGTATGCTGCTGACTCTGCTATCTGGCACCATGCGGTCAGACAGGAAAAAGAGATGGAGAGGGAGAGAGAAAGAGAGTGAATCAGATAGAAAGATAGAAAGAGACAGTGAGACTACAGTCTGTGTGTGTGTGTGTGTGTGTGTGTGTGTGTGTGTGATGGGGGATCGTTTTTAATGGGGGGAGAGAAGAGAGAGATCTCGGATGACAACGCCCTAAAACTCTTTGCATCAATAAAAATGAATTTCTGCTGCCAACTCTGCTGGGGTGGGTGAGTGTGTGTGTGTGTGTGTGCGTGTGCGTGCGTGTGCATGTGTGTGTGTGTGTGTGTGTTGGGGGATAAGCTGTGAATTGGGGGTAAGCCAATGTAATGACTTGTCCTGCACATAATGTGCTCTGTTGGCTGGCTGTTGTTACACTGTAAACAACTCCAAAATCAAAATGTACAAACAGCACTGTGGCATAAAGCACAGTAAAGAACACACACTTTCCGCCAATGACCATACACTTCCTCACATGCCCAGGGTTTTTCTATGCCAGAACAGGCACAGCATGGTACACACAGGTCATGAGTGGTCAACTCTGATTTCAAGTCCCAGACAAGCACAGTGAATCAGATTGTTTCGTGTTGAGGACAAGCTAGGTACAGCTAGAGATACAACAATGATGTCACACTGTATGATCTCATAGTGTTTACACCCTACAGCTTTGCGGAGCTTTGCATACAAGCTTTCCTAAGTCTTAGCCATCAAGTTTAAATTAGGACATGAGTAGGCATTTTACAGTTATGATTGGGCATAAAAAGCCGGTGAACACCTCGATGGCAGCTCAAGAAGCGCTGCACCCATGATGCTGTGGTTCTCACCTGCGATGCGGATGACAGCCCGGTCGGCAGGGTCCAGCACGTCACCAGACGCGGACTTGGAGCGCTTGACACGCTGGTGCTTGGCCAGGTTCCATGGCAGCGTGTCGCCGGGACTCGGGGAGCTGCTGAGGCTCTCGCTGTGACTCTCCTCCGACGCCGATCGCTCCAGCGTCCTCCTCCTGGGCGGTTCCATCACGTCCTGCAGAGAGGAGGGTCAGAGGTTAGAGGCCAATCTAGCCTGACGAGCCAGACCCACATCAAGATGTAGGGTCTGGGGACTCACCATTCGCAGTGCTCGGGATAATCGGTTGTCTTTCAAATTCCATCTGCACGCAATAGGATAGCGCTACAACTCATGAGTCCCATGCATTTTCCCACCAGCGGAGCTAGTTGGCTAGTTCAAACTTTTGCCAACTTAAAAAAAGCTTAACTTGTGTCACGCTGTTTACCAACAGCAATATCCATCTTCTTTGTTTTCAAGTAGCAGGGAATTCACGCCAAACTGTTGCAACTCTGCCATCAATCATTACAGTATGTTAAGCCCGCCTACCGACTCTATACACAATGTGATTGGCCTTATCGACGTTTAATTTTTTCAGCTTGCAAGCCAATGGAGAGTTGCTAGACTACCCTGGCAGCAAATTACATTTGCTAGAGTGCGTCTAGATTTCTAGGCTAAGGCCAATCCAGAGATGTGTTTAAATTCAAAAACATTTGTGAATTCAAATTTGTGAACGTTTGCAAATAGTTTTTTACTTGCAAAATGTTGCAAACAGTCTAAGGAGGTAGTTCTCTGTGTGCATTTACATGGACGGTGGATGAAGGGTTGCTAAAAATTGGACTACAGACAGTATTTGGAATGTTTACACACACACGTGTTCATTTTAACAGTTCAAAAAATAATGTTCACCCCTGTTCGAAGAATTTAAATACAAGTCAGGGTTACTATACCAGAGACTTTCTAATGAAGAGACACAGAGACTCAAAGAATCTCCCATAGAAATGTATGGGGTTAGTTCATAAAGCAAACATGGCAGTCATCTACACATATTCGGCCACTTCTGCGGCCAAAAGTTGACATGTGAATACATCGTGCCAATCATGTGGTATGTTGTGAATACATTATGCCAATCATGTGTTGTGATCTCGCAGCTGGAGCGAGGTTGGTGTCGTGATTCATGAAGCCTTGCGCACATGCATTTCTGCCGAAATAGATGCCCGATAAGTGCCCAAAAAGCGTTACAATATGGCGCCGAGTGGAGGGACTTACCTAAAAGGACTTATGCTAAAACATCAAATTCAAGGACATTTCAAGGACTTTTCATGCAGGCCCAATTCCTTCAAACTAAATGACCAAACACAACAAAGTTTGTGAGATAGATCAAGGTTGATATAGTTACTTTTACAACACAGAGAATTTTTATAATGAGAACCTAAGACAGAAGCTCACAGACAACTATCGAAGAGAAGGTGGATTTCCTATTGACAGGTCTCAAATACCAAAGTCTGCATGATTATAGCATGTCTATTACCATGATTATAGCATGTCTCTACATTGTCAACATAATGTCCATGGCAGTGAGACTCCTGCTTCTGCCCAGCCCTGGTCTGCATAGCTAAATACATCCAACATAACCCATCAGAGATTATAACTGCACTGCACTGACGTCAATCAGGTGTGCTCACAGCGAGGACAGAGAGAGCATATGCATGGTGCACGAGGATATGGGAACACTGTTCCAGCCACTGCTGCATTTTATGCACACTGTTTGTATTGTTTACATCTTACTTGTATGTTGTCAGAAATAGTGCACATTGACTGTATATTGCATATTGCCTATATTGTAAATTGTCCATACGTTGTTTTTGCTTTACATCTATATATTGTCTTTAAACCAATTCCTTGTGCGTACCAACTCCACTTAGCCTCATAAATCTGATTCTGATTCATATGGAGAGGCTGAAGGTAAATGCTAGAGAGGAGAAGGGCTCTCCCTGAGAACACTGGAGAACTGGTTCAGCTGCATTCTTAAGGATGGCCTTTCTCAGCGCATATCAGACCCACACACACAGCCCACACCTCGACAGCACAGGCTGTTATAACACAGTGAGGCACAGGGCGCAGCTCACTCAGCATAATCAGGCCCTTTAGCTGAGTGGCAAAACACCAAGATTAACGATCGGAGGATCACGATGAGTGCCCGCACAATGCCATGCTTGCAGTTTTATTTTTCAAGAATATTTATGGTTTGTTCTGATGATCACAGATCTTAGTCAGGCATCCGTGCCTTTTCGGCTTGTTCTTATGCACCTGTACACAAAAGAGTGCCTCTCTGTACAGCTCTAGCATTAACAACTAGCATGATGTGCATTAATTAGACCAAAAATAAACTATATACTGGGCTGTTTTCTCATTTATTTTAAATAATAAACTAAAATTTCTAAAATAATAATAGTTAGAAATAACAGTGGCAACTTTTCTCATGAGAATTCATAAAATATCTCCACCCACAAAGCTGCTCTACATACAGAAAATTAAGTCAACCTTGATTCAGTTAAGGGTTTTGAAAACTAAAATTATCTCAGGTAAATAAACAGACACAGACATAAAACCTCCTTAAAAGGAGGTTATAGCCAAGGTCAGGTAGGCTCCATCCATCTTAGCCACATAAGCAGGGCATGTTGTATGCTGCATGTGTTCATGAAATGGGACCAAATGAGAGCAGGCAGGCAGGCAGCAAAGCCTCCTGGGTAATCAGACATTCAGCAGCCTGAACTGTTTTCAGCACAGTCACTGAGCAACCATGAGATCAACATGCCGGGTATGGAGGGACGGGTATTTTGATTTTTGTGTGTGCTCATGAAGCTTCTGTTGGCAGCGTCCTAATGTTGCCTGTGATTAGTATGAATAGAGGGCTCTGATCCAGGAAGAGGCATGCCATACACCGATCAATACAATCAATACTTTTACGATTGAGAGCAAGCGATTACACAAGAGTCAGGTCTGTAGCTGCTAACTAAAAAAGGAAAACTTACAGCCACAGCTTCCCACTGAGATGCGTGAAAAATGGATGTATTTCAGTATCTGAACTCTGTGGAAGTAACCAACTGTGCACAAAAAGTATCCATACCTCTTTTTCCATGCTATATGTATTTCTTAAATGTAGCCATGTACAAAATGCTCTTTCCTACACCACACTGCGAGTGTGAAATAAGCTTCTATCTTCAAAAATGTTGTTCAACTACAGCACCATCCACATTCATTGGCGCCTCTGGTAAAAAATAGTAAAAAGAGGTATTAAAAAATCCTTCATCTTAGTTTCACAATGAAAACAAGGAGGGGGAATCAAACCTTGAAAGGAAGCAAATTGATTCTGAGAAAAACAGAATTCCTTATTAAAATATCTATATTTCAAAGAAAAACACAGGCTACCAACAGAGATATGAAACCATCACATCTATACGCCAGGTGAGGTTACAATAGCATGACCTCACACAGAAATAGAACATCCCAGTGGAGAATGTGCCAGCATTACATGGTCAGCAGTGGACATAGCAGTGACAAAAGGATCCAAGCACAAAGCATTACTGGCACTATAATGTCCACAACATGATTGACAATATCAGCATCATGATCACAGCATCAGAACATAACACGCTTTTTCATATGGATATTGATAAATAAATCAATAGCTAAATGCACACTAAATCTTAAACATGGAGGATCAAGGCTCCTCACAGCACAGAGGACAGAGAAGATGTTCCTAGCCTGAGGCTACAAATACTGAGGAGATAGCAGTTCAGATTCAGCAGTGTGGCTGAGGTATGAGTGTGGCGGCTTATAAGTTCTATACGCTGAGCTGAATAAAGGAGGTGAGACATTCATTCAACCTGGATACTACCAATTCTGTGACTCAAACAGGATTTGGGGGAGTCTATCGCTGAACCAAATCATGCGCACACACTACCATCACTTAAGTCCTTCCAGGAAGTACAATGCCTGGGGAAGGAGAGTGTGTGAGTGAGTTACAAAGCAACTTCAGACAGTGGACCACAGCATTTCTGTCAAGTTGGTGGTTGGGGGGTGGTAACTGAATGGATGGCACAGGTCACATGACACAGACTTTCATAATTCACTGTTTTTACATTATATACAGACTGAACAGTGATTTGATTTAATGATAAATATTTATTTGGCTTCAGGTTAAGATGCCTGACTGAAGCAGTTGAAAGGCTTAAAATAGAAGCAGATGAATCACTTAAGCACATTCAGTCATATCCTTTTAAGGCACATTTTAAGGTACATGGCAGCACCTTAGTCTGCTCTGCAGAGACCTCAGAAATAGCCTATACAGTACAATGCATGCATGCATGCTTACATCAGATCACACGCCGCTCTCAATAGCCTGTATAGGCTAGACACTGAGGAAAAACTTTAGATAATATATTTGCCCAGTGTTAAATGTGTTCGAGACGAGTCATTCTCTTACAAAGTTGAAATCACTCATCATTCAATTTCAACCAACCACCACCACCAAAATTCAGCAATTCATAAGAAACTCGCATTTTAAAACACTGAGCAAGTTTCAACTAAATCAGACATTACAGCAATGTGTCAGTTACCTGATGAGCCTTTCTACAACAAGAGAATTATGAAAGGCTAAAGTTGACATCAAACTACTGGCATAGCCTGCGGCGCCAAAGAGTAGATAGACTATGAAACCGGCGAAATTATAACATGGTGACCGTGGATTATGATAAGCATGTCTAAAGCGCATGAAATCCAATCAGTCCTTCAGTGCACAAAATTGACTTCGTGATATGCAGCTAGTTCTGCACAGGAATCTTGACCGGTAGTAGCAATTTCGTCATCACATGTCTCTGACGATGCGGCAAAATAGCGGCGCACCTTGTAGCCTGCTCCTAAGCAAACACACGAGGCGGTTTTTAAAAAATAGACTACTCACATGCAAAGGACCGTGACAACAATCCACACCAGCTGTTTAGCCCACCACCGTTCTGTCAGCGTGCCATGAATTATGGCACCTGCTCTGCTTTCCAACGCTCTCCGATACGGGTGAGGGAACGGATACGAACTTGACCGGCGCGGCCCCCTCCTCAGAAAAAAAAGGTTTGCTCGAACGTGGGAGTGAGCGCGATTGAGTGAGAGAGCTGCTTTGCGGTCCGTGTACCGGATTCTGCACGCTCATCTGAATGGTGGCTACGACGGCCCATCAGGTCCGCCTATGGTTAAATCAAACGTCTGCAGGAAATCACTTACCAACAAGGAAATCCAATGAAAGCGACCACTTATTTACGACTCACAGGATGGGATTTTTCTGTTTTAATCAAACAGCATTTGACCGTCAGAAGCGCTCACGATTAAAAGTAAGGCCTGCTAGAGTAGCCTAACCCTCACGTAGAATTGTTCAAAACATGCACACAATGTCTGGAGGCTAGCTCACTCAGTGCGATGCTAACTCAGTGAGAACTTGTCAATCTATAGATTGTGGAGTTGATTACTGTTATCTCAGTACAATAAGTTACACTGTCCTACTAACAGGCAATCACTTGACAATGAGAGACTGTAACTGCACTGCCAGTATCGTGCACTCAATAGAGCAGGTCACACATCCACTGTCCACAATTGTTAGGAAGCCCAGTAGGGTCATTGTCATTACAGAGGAGGTCTATTTGCATAACCTTCTCCTTTTGTGGCCTACAATAAGAGCTTATAAAACAGCTTAATAAAAATGTCAGTAAGACATGAGCAAACAAACAAATGCTATACCAATTCTAAACCGAACCAAATGATGTGATCTGAATTAAGAGACGTACTTCAAAACAGCAAACTATTGCGCTGACAGAAAAAAAATCCTACAAGAAGCATAGAGAGGTAAAGAGAGGCACTCATTCTTATCTGCATGTTATGTAGGCCTACTGGGATTTAGAGTCAAAGACAGTGCCATCATTGCACAGTGCACGTCTTGTCTTCCCACACTGTGGAGAGAGTCCATCCACCAATGTGCACACAGCCTGTCTGAGAATTTCTGTTGATCACACAACCTACGGTGAGTGTGTGGATGCTGAACATAAAGAATGCATCATAAAGAATGTTGGAAGGGCCGGCAGAGTGCATCATCTGCATGCATCATCACAGTGCTGCTAACATCATCAACACACCAAAAATACAAAAGAATGCATGCAGGAGAGAGAGAAGATGCAGTGCAGTTCAGTGCAGAGCTGACCGGGCGGTTCAAATGCATTATCCCACTCACAGTTTGGACACTGGAGTATTCTTATTTTGGAAAATAAGATGTATAAAACGGGTGATATGGTTCAGGTTTAAAATGACTTGCACCATATATCAACCATGAAGAATTTGCACCATCTAACTACTACCAATAGAAAGTCTACGTATCTATAGTGATATAGTTACGTAGCCTTAGTTACACCATTGCAACCCACGCTGTCACCTGTGATGTGCCGTCTGATGCTGCGGCCTCCGCGGCTATGACCACCCTGAGCGAGCGTTTGCCTCTCTTTCTTAGTGCCGAACGAGGCTGAGCTGGAACATTCGGCGTCGGTGGTGGTGAAGTCTCCTCTTCCTCCTTCTGACGAGCAGGTGTCACACTTTTCCCCTTCATCCTCCTCTTACGCTGTTAGATCAATTTGAGAGAGAGAGAGACACTCACAGACTCCACAATCACTTCCTCAAACCCACAGAAAGTGCATTTACAGAGACGCAGATGAAACCCTACCCTGGTGCTGAATCTGAATCACTTTCCAAGCATCTGTGTTATTTTGGTATAATTGAGAGTGATGAATTGCTGGCAGAACCTGTGTATGTGGGGGTTTTCATTTTTGGCACTTTCTTCTCAAAACTTGACAAAAGGAGGCCTGATTAGGCCGTGCTGGATCATAATTGGTGTTGTCATGTGAACAAACAAGGGATTGTTTTCTCTTTCATCCTTGACACAGTTACGGTTTTCAAGAGCTACAGAGACAGAGGGGTTTTCAATATGGCTCCCGCATGTTAGATATTAAAAGTGACACTGGCTAATGTGAACTAGCTATAGTTATACCCAGCATAATTATCCCAAGATCAGTTTTCATTTGTGGGTTTGCCAGGGCCAGGCTAAATCCTCACACATCTAAATAAGGCAAACGGGGCTTTTGCAGTGCCTCATATTTACCTGATGCCATATGTAAGAACATTTCTTGGGTCATACTAGTTCACAAGATTATGCCCAGGAAAACTAAAAGGCACAACAGTTGTTCAAATATGCATGTTTTCTTTTTATTATGCATTTTCATAAATATTTGTATATATATTTCACAGATTTACATACTGTATGTGTGTGACATAAACTTGTTATTTAATGTATGTGAATGTCAATAGTTTTAATTGAGAGCTACATCCATTGCATTTCTCATAAGGTTTATGCACACTGATAATGCCCTCTACAGGCAAGTGGAAGTATTATACCTAAAACAAGCACTACAGTACCCTGTCTGCTTTACCTACTTGTATTCTCATGCCTTAGGCCTGCTTTTTACCGAATGCATTGCGGGGGCATGACAGCTGCAGAAAATCTTCATTTTTATTTTGGCACTCATGTTATCAGGTTTGAGCATTCACACTGCCTGTGTGAGATGCTCGACTCAAGCTTTTTATACACATGCAACAACACATAAAGTATAAACAAATGGGCCTAAGACATATTCACCAAACAAGAGAGCCAACCTTTAAACACATTGCAGAAATTGTCATGCCTCTTACCTGGCTTTGAAGCTTTACCTTTGGCTGTGGTGCAAGAGCTGGAAAGGGAAGATGTACAAGAGTGTTTGGATTAAATAAAAAATATTGCAGCATTTCATATTACATCACACAGAACTTTAAAGAGTTCCCTTTGTCAGTTAAAGAGCTTGTTTTTCTGAGGGGAGATTTCGTCTAGGCCTAGAGAAAAGCACTGAGTAAAAAGGAAAATAATGAAAGCTGCATATAAAAAAAATATTATATTATTATTACTATCTGCAATTATTACCTATATCATATGTAATTTATATAGCTCTGTCGTATACTGCTGAGCCATTGCACCACTGTCAGTTACGTCTGAAGTGAGTATCTCATTAACATCTGACACCACAGTGACATATCCAGGATGCAGAATGTACAGGAAGTCCTTCTTTACCTCACACTAGGTAGTAAAATATAACATAAAAATCATGAAATGTTAATAATAGAATCTCTCCCAAAGGGACTCTTATGCACCCTTATGTAAGAGACATTTGAACATAATAGAAGGTTAGTATATATTGAGACACTATGTGGACACACAAAACCACAGAAAACAGTTTTCCAGAGTGAACCAGTCATTTACGGAAATTGTGGAAACAAGTCTTGGAAACCTCTAAAAGACTCTTATGAAGTAGAAGATGAAGAAAAAAAAAACTTTCCACCACCAGTGTTTTTTTTTCAGCTTTTACACACTACTAGATTATATACTTGGAATGCAAGTGTCCTCTTGAGAGCCTTCTTTCTGTGCTTCTGTCTCCCATGCCTCACAAAGACTTTCAAGAGAGAAGTTCAGCAGCAGCAACACATGGAATGGATCTGATCAAGAAGTGGCCCAGATCTGAGCCATGCCAGAATAGGCCCAGATTAGTAGGGGCCAGATCCTTTCCAGGGGCTGCATCGGTATTGACCCCTCAGAAGCTTGGAGCAGTGTGGAGAGAATGGAGAGAATGATAAGAAAGAAAGAGGCAAAAGAGACAGAGGGACAGAGGGAGAGAGAGAGAGAGAGAGATAGATCTTGTTTGTGTCAGGAGTGTGCAGCCTACCTGCCAGGTACGTCTCCAGCTCGTGAGCAGAGCTGCTGTGGCCAGACCTGGAGCAGCAGAAGAACAGCAGCCAAACAAGCAGAGTGGTCAGTACCAGAACCCCGACCCACAGCAAGCGGGCCAGTGCCGGACACGCCAGGGCCCAGTCCGCCAGGGCATCCATGATAGCGAGGGAGCAGTCTCTCTGTGGCTGACTCACTCACTCACTCTTTCTTTCTTTCTTTTTCTTTCTCCCTCCCTCTCTCTCTTTCCCTTTCTTCAGGGGCCGTCTCAAAGTAGCTGCTGCAGCTCGACAGGGGGAGGTACGAGGGCATAGACCACAGAGGAAGAGACAGATGGGTCCCAGCTGTGTGACTGTGAGTGCATGCAAGTGTGTGTATGGATGTGTGTGAGTGAACCCCTTGGTATATACTTCAGCACTGACTAGGCTAACCGTTTTGTGTGTGTGTGCATAGGGAGTGTACGCGAGGGTGTGTGTGCATACGTGTGGGTGGGTGTGGGTGGGTGTGTGTGTCCCTCAGTCTAAGTCAGTTCAGACTGCCCTTTTGAGTGAGTGCGTATTTCACATTGCTGAAGGGTGTGGTGTGGAGAGAAGAGCACAAGCAACCCTGCATGGAAAACAAACTGGCCCCTCCCACGTCTCTCTCACACACACACTCACACACACACTAAGCAGGAGGAGCCGTCAGGTGATAGCGGGGCGAGCAGACAGACATTCTCCAGGGCTGTTTTCCAGGCATTCTCCCTTACCTGTGCAACCCACTGATCTATATCTTTATAGATCAGTGGTGCAACCCCAGTGACCTGCTGCAGATGTACACCTGATGAGTAGGTGGAGGTATGTAGACACTATTTATTACACCCTGACTGCTGCACTTACTGCCTGCCTGCTTGTCATTCCTTTACTTTTCTTTTTCTCCTTCACTCTGTCTTGCTTGAGGCCATATTTGCATGCTCCTCCCCGCTACCACCCAAAACACACACACACACACACAGTAACAAAGAGTCCCTCCAGGCAGGACCTAATGTTCTGTGTGGTTCTCGTGGGGATGCTGTCAGGCGTTTTTCAGATTTCAGGTCTGCTGAGCCTTCACAGACATTATGGCAGGTTGTCAGGAAGGCAGCAAAGCCTGCTGGGATATGAATATCTCAACCATCTGGCAGCTTCCTTACAGTGTCCAAACCACTGCAGTGAACAGTAAGGCACTTCAGATGAGCAGAGTGGTTGACCCCAAACACCACTCTACTCAATTGCTTTGTTGTGATGTCCACACAAACAGAAATCACTCCCGGTCTCCATGACAACAGTGTGGCCTCTCCATGACTGGTTCGAAATGACCTGATTGCAGAAACCAATTACAGCTCCACATCCCAGGCATACAGTTATCTCGCCAAGATCCTGTTGAGTGATATGATATCTGTGCACCTTCCGAAGCAATCTTGGGGAATAATGTTGTCAAGACCACAGAGCCAGCCTGGCAGAAATGAAAATCAACAGTTTGGGATAATTATTTCATGGATAGTGACTACAAAGTAAGGTGCTTCCACCTATTGGCCAAAAAAGGTAATGCTTCATTGTAAAAATTGTTGAAAGATTCCAAGTTCCCAAGTTCTAGTTCCCACTGGAACCTCCCAGGCTAACTTGCCTACCTCTCCAACCTGATCATCACGCACCTCCACTACCTGTAAACGTACAGTTTTCTTTTACAGTTGACTTTGTCAAAAGACAGCTGATGAAACTCTAACCAAGAAAGGCTGCAGGCCCTGCCCTGATGGTGCTGACCCCAGGACACTGAGTTTTTGCCATCCAGCTATGTGGAGTGCTTCTCTCCAGGCCTTCAACATGAGCCTAAGCCTTCAGAGGGTTCTCGCGCTGTGAAAGACATACTAACTCATTCCTGTGCTGTGCCAATGAAACTGCATGGTCAAACCGCTCTTGGACCATTTTGTTTACCTGGGAGTAGTCTGCGAACACTAACTTATCTAATACTTTCAGGACAACCTGGTCAGCTCTACTGGGCAACAAACTGACAGTGATGCAGATGGATGCCTGCCTCATGTCCTGGATTGCTGGCTGACCTGACTGTCAGACAGCAGTGTGTGTGTGTGTGCAGCAACGTGTGTCTGACAGTCATGCTGAGTAACACTGAGGCCCCAGAGGGGACAGTTATCCCTCTCTTCCTCTTGACCCTCAATGTCGCGGAGTTCAGCAGCTACCACAGTCTCCCCATCTGCAGCTTTCTGATGCCTCTGTTATAGCTGGATGCATCAGCAAGGGTGGTATATGTTGCTATTTATTGTCTTATTTATAATGTGTCTATGCTGTTCTATTTCTACTGCTGAATGAAAAAAACTGTAACATTTCCCCAACATAAACAGGACAACACTTGTTTAGCGTTTTTTTTTTTTGTCACAAAACAGCACAGATGTATTTCAGCCTCTGTCCTACAGGACTTATGTGCTGTCCTCATACCAATTCAAAATCTTTACATAAATGCAACATATATCTATCGTTGGGTACGACAGGGGGGTTTCCATAAAAGCAAGGTTTTTTTGTGTGTTAACTTTGAGATGAGGGAAACTAGGCTTTCTGTTCCAGTAAGAAACTTAAACTCTGGGTCAGTTACCACAATAACTAGCAGGGATTCTTTAACAAGTGTTGTTCTGTATCTCCTCCCTCCTGCGGAGATATTTTCTCATTTATCCGTTGCACAGCAAAGTTAATTAGCATAACCTACACCTGGAAAGGATTGAGATTGAGGATCGAGATCCCTGAATGGATAAAATATCCTAATGCAGTTTGTGCTGGTTTCTGACATAAAAAAAATAGGATTTTCAATCATTTTTAAGGTCACTGGCTAGAATATGTAATCTTATTATAAAGCCACTAACAGCACAAACAATATTTTTTCCACCACAACAAAAGGAATAATTTCAATAATTTCACAACATTGAACCAGACTTGAGGGGCCATTTATACGAGAACGATTGCGAAGGAAGACGACAAAATATTTTATCATAAGGGCCTTTCGTTTACACGGCGACACCGCCATCGGGGCTTGAAGACGCAAAAATCTGAAGACTCCTTCCAAAGTGTAGTTTTGAAGACGACCCGGGTTGCGTCTCCGTCTAAACGGCTAAACCATCTAAACTGTCAAATTAGTATGTCTGCGAGTGACGTATCGGGGTTCTATAACTCCACCACCCAGCGCTCTGGAATGCATATCCAATCGAATATCACAGAGCCTACTCTTGCGTCTTCATATAAACAAAGATTTCCCCCTGAGAATGCTCGTCTAAACGCGAATAAAACAATTAAGACGAGACGCCACTTCTGCGTCTTCTCTTTTCATCGTCACCGTATAAACGTAGCCTGAAACCACAAGTTGCATTAAATGCAAATTTTTCTTCTGGAGTGACGTAGGAAATGGAACTAAAAATTCAGCTGCCCCATCTCAGGGTAAACTAGATGACTGGCACAACAAATAAAATATCCTAATGCAGTTTGTGCTGGTTTCTGACATAAAAAAAATAGGATTTTCAATCATTTTTAAGGTCACTGGCTAGAATATGTGATCTTATTATAAAGCCACTAACAACAAAATATGACCGCCGCCCAGTCCAGCACATTTTTTCCACAAAAAGAAATCACGCTGAAAGGCCTATATGATTCTAACTGTCTCATTAAATTGCATTATCCACACTCAATTCTCACTGGTATCTGCTAGACAACAAGTACCAAAACATGATTAGTTCATAGATTTCACATGTAAAATTCATTTTATACAAGCCCACCTCCATCTTGCCTGTTCATAATTCTGAGAAATTCTTGATTGTTTGTGTTATGTTTATGTTATGTGTGTGTGTGCCTGCGTATGTGCCTGTGCATGCAAGCGTACATATGTCTACTGTGTGTATGTGTCATACGTATTACTGTGAATGTGTGTGTGTGTGTATCTGTTTGTGCACATGTGTGCACATGAAATGGGTTAACATGACCCCTGGAGGCAAACATACGGAAAAAAATGGTCATCCTAGGCCCTACAGTTCTCAAGATATTCACAGAGAACTGTGTCTGCCCTACCCTCCTTTCGGGGGGTCCAGTCCAGCAGGGGGGGGTGGGCTACAGATCAAAACGAAAAATGACGGTTCCATGCTATCCATGTGGGGGTACATGCCCACCAAGTTTTGTGTACCCCGGTCTTTCAGTGTCCCAGGAATCCTTGTTGGTGTACGTCACTAAATGTACACATAAATTATTTTATTGTAAGGCCCCCCATGAACGAAAGTACACAAAACTTGGCATGCATTCGGAGGGTGTCATAATGATCCTACACTTTTAATTTTGTGCAGTTTTGACCTTGTCAGCCAGAGATACTGTGATGAAAACACCTAATTTTTTGCTTTTTAATTTTTTACTAGGTGGCGCTATACATCAAATAAGTGGTAATGGGATGGGTTGACATGCCCCCTTAAGACCAACATACATAAAAAAGGTGGACCTCCTAGGCCCTACGGTTCTCGAGATATTCACAGAAAACTGTCTCCGGCCACCTACAGGCCAGTTGGTGTATAGTAACATAAATTAATTTATTGTGTGGCCCCCCATGAACGGAATTCCACAAAACTTGGCGTGCATACAGAGGGTGTCATAATGATCCTACACTTCCAATTTCGTGCAGTTTTGACTATGTTAGGTCACAGATACCTTCAATTACAACACCTCATTTTTACTTTTTTGTGTTTAACTACTGTAGGTGGCGGTATACATGAAATGACTGGTTATGG
Source organism: Alosa sapidissima (assembly GCF_018492685.1). Classification (NCBI taxonomy): domain Eukaryota; kingdom Metazoa; phylum Chordata; class Actinopteri; order Clupeiformes; family Clupeidae; genus Alosa; species Alosa sapidissima. The sequence continues at coordinate 14,017,280 of NC_055977.1, forward strand.
AATGGGTTGACATGGCCCCTTGAGATCAACATACAAAAAAAAAAAAAAAGGTCCTCCTAAACCCTACGGTTTTCGAGATATTCACAGAAAACTGTGTCTGCCCTACCCTCCTTTCGGGGGGTCCAGTCCAGCGGGGGGGCTACAGATCAAAACGAAAAACGATGGTTCCATGCTATCCATGTGGGGTTACATACCCACCAAGTTTCGTGTACCCCGGTTTTTCAGTGTCCCGCGAATCATTGACAGAAATTTGGGCATGCGAAAAAGAAAAAAGAAAAAAAAAAATCTGACTAAACCTATATGACCGCCGCTTCGCTGCGCGGTGGTCATAATAAAGCCAGAGATCAGGGTTGAACAGAGTGTTTGTTGAACCAGTCTTCGTAGCAACATAAACAGGACAACACTTATTCACATCTGTTGACTTATAGGCATACTGTGTGAATAGATTTTTGTTGTCACAAAATAGCAGATGAATTTCTGCCTGAATGTTAAATCCTTAAATGCTAAGCAGTTATTCACTTATTATTTACCTACTTGCTTTGGTTTAAGTGATAAAATGAAGCAAAAAATGCATGTGTATGTTAATCGGTTTTGTAACAAATGACTGTGGGCATGTTAAACCTTAGTTGTTGAGATTAATCACCAACTGTTGTGGATTCAGTCCCTTTAAATAAAATAAAAGTTGGAGGCTGTTCCCTACTTTGCATTAAAGAGGATTTCAAAAGTCTGACAAAAGCCTTTTTCACAAGTCTGGGCATAGGAGTAATACGTATAAATTATATGTTGTACGAGTGGTTGATTGCTTGCAATTCAAATGCAAAGCAGTCATCACCTCCCTTCCCTTACTAGAAAATATTAATCTCTCTGCAGCGTCTTCGGTAGAAATATCCACCCCTCAACTTCTTTTTTTTTATTGTCACACCTCCCTCTTTGGCGTTGAATTTCCTATTTACACACAACAGTATATAAAAGAGACAGTCAAATTTCTTATGTTCGTGGGGAGCGCACATAAAAATGTGTGTGGGTAGAATAAACTTCAAGTCTTACGAGCTCATTGGGAATGAGAGAGCTCTACTGTCTAGACAGAGTTGAATTAAAATGGAGTCATGGGCATAATGGCATCATTATGGCTGTATAATTGGGAAGCCAGAATCTGCCCTCTAGTTTCAGGTACTCGTTCCCTGTGAATCAGCCTGCGTGTGTGCTACAGCACTTCAGCTGCTCAAGTGGCACATGAAAGCGCAAGATTATGATGGGTTCATCCAAATGGGCTCTGAGAAGAGACTGTAGAGTCTACTCCCTGATTATACTGTCAATATCCAAAAGTACCTTGCCCATAGAGTCAGCCATTTGGCTTCAGTCAAGTAAACTTCTACTCTTAGTCATTGTCACATCAAAGACTCTGCACGTTCGTTCATATAAACAGATGATCAGCCCGATGACATTGCTTCTCCACTAATCTAAAGCCAATAATTTGTTAACCTTACTCTGGCTTTAACTGACCATTAGCCTTCTTCAGCAGCCCAACACTTTTCAGTACATCCAGATGGCACTAGATGGCACTATAGAGATTGTGTTGGAAAACTATTTGTGTGTGTGTGTGTGTGTGTGTGTGTGTGTGTGTGTGTGTGTGTGTGTGTGTGTGTGTGTGTTGGGGTTGGCGGGGTGCGTGTAGGTATGTGTCTTACAAAAGAAACTGAATGATAAATGGAAACAAATGGAGACGCAGCCAACCATTTAAATACCAAGTCGTGTTTAGCATTTCATTTGGGGGGGGGTGTGAGGGAGTTACAAAGACTTAATTAATCAATCGTCCCTCTCCTGTGGTTCTCTAATAAAAGCCAGAGTCCGGGGCCGCCCAGTTAGGTGTCTGCAGGGGAAAGAGAGAGACAGAACCAAAACAATCAGGGGAAGTGAAGGAAAGAAATCTTACTCCATCACATAGAGCCATTGAAAGTGTACACATTTACATTAGCATTACTTTAATATAAAAGCATTAGCTATTATACAGCATTGAAATAATTATATTTTTATTACTAGACTTTAAAATGGAAATGGGCGTCTTTCATTAACTTGAACACAACACACACTCATAACGGGGAAAAAAAAAAAAACTGTTATGAGCAATAAACACTGTTGGCAAGTTAAAAACGTACCCTTAATGAATAAATTATATGGACCATAAAAGCCAGAGCAGATTTGCGATTATAAAATCTACGCAAAGCTCTATGTCTGGTGTCAAACATTGAGGAAGGAAATGAACCCATGCGGCGCTGATGAGAAGTACCATGTGAACGTGCTAAATTTACTACAACCTGTTGTGACCGTACTGTCCACACATCCACTATATAAGATAAGTTATAACCAGCTAGCCCTAGTCCGTCCACTCTCAGTGTGATTTTGTATCTCAAGTAACACTAGTGAGTCATTGCAGCAAAAAAAAGTAATGGTGCCATCAGAGGCATAATCAAACACTGTCAGTAACTGTGTTTATTCGTGCAAAAGTCCCTTTTGGTAGTGGTAGGTAAAATGTGTGTTTGTTCATTCGTGGAAAAATAAAATGCTTCATTACTGGAGAGACACAGAGCCTCTAGACATCATTCAATCAATGTTTTCATACTGCGGATAACCTTCAGGCCAAAACATTTGTTTACCTCTGCGGAGTAAGAGGAGGTTGTGGTGTAAAACTACAGCAATACATTGCCCTAAATCAGCTCGTGGTAGGGAATATCACAATACTTAGCTCGCAAGGTGACAGCTAGTCAGGTTTACAGTACATATAGCCCCTATTAGTTTTTGCAAAAGTTAACATTGACATGATCACTAAACACAAAGAAACTTTTTTGAAAAAGAGCTGATGTAGACGGTAAAGGCCAAACCCAATGTGTGTAGTCTGTGATAACCGACTCACCTCGGTCCTGTTGCTGTGACTAATCTTCTTCTCGATGTTCATGGCCAGCATCTGGCTACGGAATGAGAGGCTCTTGGTCTTCTCGATCACCTGCTGGTACGGGGACACAGCGTTGTTCCCCATCACCACGTGACCCTAGAAGAGAGAAAGAGAGAAAGAGAGAGGGAGAAAGAAAGACAGAAACGTTTGACATCTACAACAAACATTTTCAACTGCACCCCACCCCCCTCTGTGCCTTTGGTTTAGAAATGCCAAATGCCACTAGTGTAGCAATCATCAGCACCCACATGCAGTCCTAAATTCACCCCCCTAGTCTCTAAACCCCAGACAGTAACCCAAAAACATCTGTTTCCAACCATATCGCTCGGAAGTTGTCCCGTTTCCTCCAAGTATGTAACAATCTCATGTAATTAAGGTTTGTTCCAAAACTGAATGTTACTCCACATTGCAATGTTGCTCCAAACACAGACTCTCATGTAATCATTCCAAGAATACTCTGGAAATCAAACCTTTTAAACGAAACTCTACTGTGCAGTCGTGTGTGGAGCTACACAGGACGGTTCCCTTCTGGAGCACGTCCCACTGTGCCTTGAAAATCAGTAGACCTACTGTAGCAAAGTATGCACGCGCACACACACACAAACACACACAAAGTCTCCAGTGGGGTGTCTCACCAGTTTGGAGTCGATCTTGGCATCCAGCCGGGCGTTGCGGATGAGGTTGACGATCCATCTCTCGGCTTCCTCTGGGGACATGTTCAGCTTGTCAGCCAGCATGCTGTAGGGAGACAAAACTTAATGTTGGCCACCTTGTACAACGCTGACGTTGGGACACAAAAAATGTAATGTTCAACCCTGCTCACATTGATAAAGGGAGAGACTTCGGTTGGAGCCTACTTTCAGTAAGACTTACTTAGAAGAACGTTAGACTCTGCTCTAAATGATGAAGCGAGACACCCTTTAGGTGGGCCCTACTTTCAGTAAGACTTACTGCTAGAGCCCACTCTCAACATTAAAAGGGAGACACACATCAGTTGGGACTTATTCTTAGTGAGTATGGAGGAGACAGAACTTTAGCTTTGATTATACCCACTAGCAAACAGGTACACTGGCAATTGTGGACACGACCGATGAGAAAGGAAGCACTCATTATCAGCATCTATATTCAACATTGCTACATACAAGAGAACAAACTCCCCACATTCAGCATAGCAACATATCAAGATGACAACAACAACTCTGTTGAGTCCCTCCAATTCGCAAGCCCTTATCAGCTTATATATTCAGCATTGCTACATACAAGAGAACAAAATCCCCACATTCAGCATAGCAACATATCAAGATAAACAACAACAAAAACAATTCCGTTGAGTCCCTCCAATTAGCAAGCACTTATCAGCTCCTATATTCAGCATTGCTACATACAAGAAACCCAACTACCCACACATTGAGCAATGCAACAGAACAAGAAAACAACTCTATTAAGTCCCTCCAATCAGATGCAGCGCACACTAGGAAGACCGCTCCACTCTGCACCACTACAGAGGCACCAGCTGTCATCAGCTCCACCAGTCAGTGCAAATAACAGACCATCACCATTTACATGACCTACCGCAAACAATGATTTCCTTCTGCAGACGAGCCAACTTGAAGTTACATTCACTATCAATATTCTTGCAATAACAATATTAGAAGGAAAAGTTCTCATAGCTCAGACCAGTGGTTTTGTGTGCATTATCTAGTACTGCACGGTGTAGCTATACTAGAAACTAGAAATGTATCACAGTACCCTTACAAAAAGGTACAACTTCCCATTGTGTGTTTAAATAAAAGCCATAAGCGTTTGCAGTGCTCTGCTTCCACTCCCCGCCATGCTCCTTGCATACACAGTGGGTGTGACAACTACCAATTAATCGAGATTTATATATTGATTTTGCTACATTTCTTCAGCTATGAGGTTAATACACACGGTAGGGCTATACAAGGGAATGCATTTATTTGTATTCGTTCTTCTTTATGATCTTGAGCTATTGGGCACTGCAGTTAACGCATGGTTTTGTTTTGTTTTTACTATGCATGACACACTGTCCTGCAGTTTTATACACAGTGCGGCTAATACTCAAGAAATTACTGCTGTACTGTTCTTGGTGTTTTGGGTCTCTGCTGTCGCACCACTTCAGCATCGGTATTGGGATACTTATGGCACGTTTCATATCGAAGTCACAAGTCTGGCATCACGACAACACTAGTATTAACATTAGGTTTCTTTAATGTCCATAAGAGAGCCGGGTGTTTCGTGTTAATAGCGTGACTTCAGAGGGCAAGCTGATGGATACGGGCTGGAAACAAGCGGGAGCACTCCCATTTCAGCATCGCGCTTTTCCAATACGCTTGTTCCACCTGACTGAGAGTGCATTGATTTCTCACGAGGTCTTTGGCCTCCTCATAACTAACAGCGCTGCGACCAGTCGCCTGAGGGGAATAAGAGCCTGACCGCAACACCACCCACTGGACTTCATTTTCTTTCTTTCTCTCTCTCCTTCTCCATCTCTCTCGCTCGCTCCCATTAGAGTAACTCTTACTCACGAGGGGAAACACAAAGCCCCTATTATCCTCCATTCTACAGTCGGTGTATTTCTCAAAAGGAGCTGGAGAAATTTGGCCCAAGCAATACAAATCAAGCTCACCTCCCCACACCCTCCCTCCCCCCCCCCCCCCTTTGTGATGGCGCACCTGCTCTGCTTACCTGATGCTGATGCACTGGTGGATGCGACAGAACGTCTCAAAAATGAACAGACGAGCGTTCTCGATGAAGTCCTCCAAACAGGCGACCAGGAAGAAGTCATTCACCAACACCTGAGAGATAGCGACCAAAAACAAATTAAGGACTCAGTGATGACAGCAGCAACAGACTCAACCTCCTTCTATTCTTAGGAAAGATGATGAAGGCTACGTGGGCAATATCCGGCGTCTCAAAAAGTGAGTGAAATGTTGATTATGTGAGTAATTTCATGGTGGAATGGGCTTTGCCACTAATGCATGTTCACTTGGCAAACATGGCATCCTAAATATGTACATGAGCTGGCTATTTTAGGATCATGATCTACTTCCACGTCATGACTGATTAAGGTAATGCATACATGTCATTACCAAACAAGCACACAAGCAAACAAACTTTTGCGCTGCTGCGACATAAAACAGAAGCCTTTGAGTTGTCAGGTTTCCCTAGTCAGTGGTGCCACTGGCTCTGAGCTGGTAGTGAATAGCTCAGCTTTCGAGATGTCAGGATTTGCTAGCGGGTGTGTGTGTGTGCGTGCGTGCGCGTTTGTCTGTCTCTCCCTCTCTGTGCCTCTTGTTCAGAGGAATTCCATTCCTAAGCCACTCTGAAGGGATTCCCACTAGCATACTGACACTGACAACAACATACACAGACTAGCCTATTAGGACACGTTGATGGGGAATCAGGCAGGTGATGCGACAACCTCAACCGAAACACTCCCGTGCCTTCAGACAAAGATGGGAGGGAGGGGGGTGTGGGCTTACCGACTCGCACTCCCGCAGTTTCCTCTGAGCACTGTCAAAGTCGAAGTTCACATACAGGCACTCCACAAACTCTGTGATGGGATCCTTGTAAGTGTAAGACTCCTGTGGAGAGACAAAAATAGAGAGAGACAGAGAGAGAGAGAAAGAAAACAAGTGAGAAGTGAGAGAGTGAAAAAAAAAAAGGATAAGGCAGGACTGAATCCTGTGCTGAAGTGTGCTGTAGCTAGAACATCTTTTTGTGGCCTACTGCAATGACATGAACAAGCTTTTGCAAAGGAACACCTGCAGGTCAACACCACAGAGCTACACCCACATGCCCACATGATAACGCCATTAATTTTACCACACTGTGGGGGCCAAACTAAAGAACCCCCCCCCCTGATAAAAGTAAATAAATAAAAAAAACTAAAATAAATAAAGAAAAAGTGCTGTATCAGAGTGCAAAGCTTGCAGCTCAGTCTGATCCCGAGCCTCTCCCCTGTCTTGGGTTCCTAAAACATTTGTCAGCAGAAGCTGAGAAAGGAATGCTGTCTCGGGGCCCAAACTCACCTGCTGGATGACCTTGACCAAGTCCTTGAGCACCTGCCGACGCTTGCGTACGTCCTTGTTTGTGATGACGGCCGTGGTGAGGTAGCGCAGGATGTGGGGGCACATGGTCTGGATAGCGTTCAGGTACCTGAGAGAAACCACAATATTTATTTATTTGTTATTTAGAGCTTAGAACATTTTGAATATTTTGAGAATTATTTTACTACAGGGACCTAATTACAGGGGACAGTTCCCCTAGAGGAAATCTTGGTTAAGTACATTGCAGTAGAGCACAGTCAATCATTTTATTTTTTTAATTAAATTAATTAAATTCATGGGTCCTTGCAAAAATCATGTAGCTCTACTCGAAATACTTTTTAAGATATTACTTTTACAAGTTTGGCCCCAAGAGCTAAATTATATCATACATTTTAGAAGCACAGCTATAGCATTTTGTAAGATCCCATGAATTTAAGCTGGACATTCCTTCAGAACCATGACATACATTGCTCTAAAACGACATACACAATGTAACAAACCATAAATACCATTATATGATAAAACCATTTATATGATAAGACATCTACAGTTGAGACATATCTGGAGTCTATTTACATCCATAAAGTAGTGGTCTAGTGCTACAAAAAATTATCTTAATAGATGACAGATCAAAACAGAACTAGTGTTTTGCAAAATCCATGCACTTGAGAAAAAATTGAACACAACACACACAAACATCAAGGCAACAAGTACCAAACTTCTGCAGGCTCTCTATGTATAGATTTGTGTATGAGAGTGTAGGACCATTTAGCTACCTAGTCACACACACACAAACTTATGGGCTGGGTAGAGGATCAAACACACATTTACATTAGCTTAAGGGTGCTCTACCATCTTCCTTTGATCCTTAATATGGCGTTTCACAGCCTATACGCCATTCACACTAGCGAAGCCGCTTCTTGCAGTGCTACTTAATTGAAAAGCGGGGCCGCAAGCAGTGGGCAGAGCGCAGCTCAAAAGACACTGTGCCACTGCACAAGAGCGATGGCAACCCCACCCACACTACTGTCACAGCCAAGGAGTTGCTGCGCTCTGCATAGAGTGGGCAGAGGCCTACTTAAAAATGATTAAGATCGCTAGATTGAAAATCTTGGGCCCTGTAATCTGAATCTCTGAAGAGGTGTGCATTACTGCCAGGTGTCTTCCAAGGCTCCTGTGCAGCACAGAGCCGCCTTTATTTCCAATTAAAATGCGGATACATTTTTCTATTAAAGTATGTATTTAGATGATGTGTTAATCCAAAGCCATTTACAAGAGACCTGCAGCACTGATAGTCCACCTGGAGCAACTCAAGGTTAAGCATCTAAGTATATAAGTATATAGTATTAAGTATATATACTTTTTTGATCCTGTGAGGGAAATTTTGTCTCTGCATTTAATCCAATCCGTGAATTAGTGAAACACACACAGCACACAGTGAACACACAGTGAGGTGAAGCACACACTAATCCCAGCGCAGTGAGCTGCCTCAACTACAGCGGCGCTCAGGGAGCAGTGAGGGGTTAGGTGCCTTGCTCAAGGGCACTTCAGCCGTGGCCCACTGGTCGGGACTCGAACCGGCAACCCTCCGGTTACAAGTCCAGAGTGCTAACCAGGGCTGTCACTTTACGTTCGAAAATCAATTGCACAATTGATTGGACCAAACAAAACAAGTTTCGAAAACTACAATAAGGAATCGATTTTAACCAAATATGTACACTATTAATTTTAAACGAATTAAACAAAATTCACAAACAAGAATATAAAAGAATTCCGAAGTGCAGTAAGCATTGCAAAAGCTAAAAAGAAACTTCCCACCAATTTTACGCACCGGAAACAGCTGTTTCAATCAGCTGCTGTGCTGCTCGTGTTTTGCCAAAAATGGAGGACAACGCGATGAACCTGTGCGACATGAGAGAGACTAGTGATAGGCCCTAATAACTTGAGGAGTTTGATGTGGAAGTACTTCGGATTTTTGGTATATCAAACTATGGAGAAGAACAAAGCGGTAGGCTATGCAAACTGTGCAATCGAGTTCTACGTAGGCGAAATTTGTTTGACATTTCTAATCGTAAACACAGCTACGTTGAAGCCTGCAGTAATGTTTGTCACTGATGTAATGGCAGTATACTCGGCTTATTGTTTTTCGAGAATGTAGCACTCCTGTTTGTCATTGTGCACGAAACTTCACCATAAATCATCAGAAATATGGCTTGCGTCTACAAGCGCCCTCTTTACGTTCGTCCTAATGCCTGTTACTTTTTTGTGGATTGGCCTATATTTGGCGTTGAAAATGGAAACGTCTTTAGACATGAAAAATCGATTTTACAATCGATTCAATGAACACTTATGTCTCAAAAATCGAACAGGATTTTTTCACAAAAGTGACAGCCCTAGTGCTAACCAGTGTGGCAGCCAAGAACTGAACCCACAAGGTTTCTCTTGCTACCGCTGGCTACCCCAGTTCCTTAGTCACCAAACCACCACTGCCCGTTTCTTCTAGAACAATGCGTTTCCAGACACAACAACAAAAAAAACCTCACTCAAAGCACACAGTCACTGTATGGTGTGCTCCAGGGCCTCCCGAATTGCTCCGGCCCCCACCCCCACCCCCCCTTGGGCTAGCTACACTGCTGCCCATCTTTAAAAGGAGACCCCTGGGGACAGGCTTTCACAGCCTTGCATAAGAGACTGGTTACTGTGGAAACTTTGGGGAGGAGGGTTTCATCATCCAGGAAGCTTCCTCTTTGTACCTCTGTACGGAGCGACACCCTCTGGTCAGAGTGAATGAGTATAAAGTAAGGACTGGTGATACGGACTCAAAACTACATCACAATGTCATAATATTTTTTGCGAAAAACAGCATTAAGAAGGATGTGAACCTAGCACCATTACCCACCATCTTCCTGGCCACAAGGCACAACAGGTCTGTGCAAATACAAAAAGAGTCAACTACTCACTGTGGCTGGTAGAGGAAAAGCTCGATGATGTTGTCACGGCCCTTGGGGTGGTTGAAGAAGACAAACAGGGACCAGTGGATGAGCCATGTCCTCTGCTGGAGGGACTGGAGAGGGGAGCTCACAGACTGAAACGCATAATGAGAGATGTGCAAGTGAGTCGCCAGAATAGCTGACCAGAAGTTACCAGGCAAAATTAGAGGTCACAGTTGTGACAAATTTGAAGCTACAATATAGCGCCAGAAGTTGCCTTGACAACAAGTCACCAAGAAACAAGTTAACAGAAGTTGCATCTTAAATAAGCTGATAATTTCTCTGAGTGTATCACTTCTTGGAGTGCAACCAAGGAGCACATATTCACATTTGAATCACAACAGTGATTAAAAACAAACAAAAAGTGTCAGTGCCCATGCCTACTGCTTGCAGACCCAGTACAACAGAATGACTGCAGTGGCAGACTGACCATCTGTGGGGTCTGTCCAAAGAGAATTTGGAACCGCTGTGAACTAGTCCAAACCCAATGGCTACCTTTGAATGACTTTAAAAAAAAAAAAAATTAAGTATGCGTGTTTTGCAATTACTGCCTTCTGGCTTTCAATAATTCATGCCTAGTTCAAACACAAAATGTAAACAGTTTTAAGCATTAGCACTAGAAATTATAGACCAGGGCTAGGCCAAATTGCTTTTTACATACTTTGAATCCTAAGCACATTGCTGCAATAACAGCAAATTAGCTCCCAGCAGTCTGGTAATGTGTGAGCAAAAAAGCAACAGTTTCCCCAAACACCGGCACCAGTAAATTCACAACGAGCTGCCAGCTGGGACACAACATTACATTATGCGGCTAATGCAGGGCCTATACATCATAGTGCACTTAAAATTATGGGATATTGGATTTGGATGGATAGATAGATAGATAAATAGCCGCTACTTTGTATTGAGATATGGAAATATTGCCTGCAATTGCATCTCATTATATTTGATGAATACTTATTTTATTCTGCAACTCTACCACAATGTTATGCTAGTGCCTGTGCTATGTCCATTAAGAACAAAAGTCACAGCACACTTCTGGCTTTGTATTAGTTAAACATTGAAGTTTTGCTATTTATTTAACTGAAAAAAACTAAGAGTATGAAAACAATCCACATGAACATCAGAGGATGTTAGTGCTACAGTTTTATCGGACTTGGCCAACCTTAAATGTTCCGGAGAAGGAAGCCAGAAGTAACTAACATAATAAATACATTACTGTGCAACACTAAGTGCATCAAACAGTCATGTCCCGCCATACAAATACAGACACTACACAATTATCACAACTACACAAACTATAACAATGATCTTTCGTCATAGCAGGACTACTAACTCAAATCATCCGAAATAAAACAGTTCACCTTCAAATTTCAGAATTGGGAAAGGTTGAAACATGATTCAACAAAATGGCCATGCAAAAACAAAAGGAGAGATGTTGGTGATGTGGTTTTAAGCTGAAAGAAAGTGACTGCTGCTTACGTTGTTGTCAATGGTTTCTCTGAGGCGGGTCAGGTCCTCCATGGCTGCCTCCCAGTTCTGCATGAGGATTTCAGAGGCCAGTTTACCCCACAGCGAGCTCAGAGCATTCCTGTCTGTGGAAGGAACCTGATGGACAAATCACAAGCACATTTACTGACCAAACTTATGTGGAATATGGTTCTGGTAATTGAGGCTTTTCAAGTGAGGACAAAGCATAAAAGGCGATACACATGTAGACAATATACACAGATAATCAACCAAATACAGATAAAGTGGTTAAAACCTCTAAGCAAAATATTACAAACTCTATGTATGGCCAAACCTTTCCTAGGTTTCTTCAGATATGCCACACAAGTGGAGGAGTACATGGTAATTACCAACCTCTGCAGACATTACATCTGAATACACCTTGCTGGACCCTCTCCATGGATTGACAAAAAACATGGATGGACCAACAACTAGGGGTGTAAAGGTACACATATTCGTATCGAACCGTTTAGGTACAGGACGTTAGGCTCAATACAGATGTGTACCGAATGCAGTCTTTAACAGTAGTTTTTTTTGCCTTTGGACCAGGTTTCAAATTTAAATTCCCACACAAACACATTAAATGGCGGACCATCAATTAAGCGCCAAAAAACAAACAAAAAAAAAAAAACGACACCTTTTCAAAATACTATTCCCGTTGTGCATCAGCAATATTGTCAGTGAATTTCAGGCTTGCTGTACCTACAGGCTTACCGTAACGAAAATTAACTGAACTGAGGTACACATTGAACCGTGATTTTTGCAAACTGTTACACCTGTACCAACAACCCTATGATTTCACTGAATAATCCTTGAGGAAAGCAATTTGGGAAAAGGGGTCAAGAGCAAAGATCCTAGAAACAGCTTTGCTTTTACATCAGGAAATTGAACAACTGCTTGTTTCACAAACAATCACAATGCTTGCAGCAGATGCTAAAGCACCTAGATGAGGACAAATCACACATGGTTTACCCCGGCAGCGTCATTTGCATCTTTTACAAACATCAATGAAGTACTCTGACAATCGCTCTCAATGAAGCACTCGGACATGTTTTTAGTGTACAGCTGTTATTTAAAACCGGTTCACAATGTCACAGCAACTGTGTCTGGACAAGGATCTATATGGCCAGATGAACCTGAGCCGGAAAGCATCTGCAACTCCTAAACACAGGTCTGACACTCACCAACACACGGAAGAAGTACAGGTATTCTGCAGCACCAGAGTAGTTGCCACACTCATACTGAAACTTGGCATATCGGTAAAGAGTGTCCAGGTACTCCTGACGGAACTGTGGATGCAAAGTGTAAACATTGGGTCATTGGGTTTACAAACATAGTACAGGAGTAAACACAACATTATGTGACAAAAAAGTTAAATATGAGGTAAGTGTGTGTGTTTACATACACAAAGCATTAGACAGAGAGTGAATGAGTTGAGATAGGTAACTTACATTGTGTTTCTCCGCCAAATAGTCAAACAGCATCCTCCCATCTCTACAAATAGCACAAATTACAAAGGGAGAATCAGTCATGTTGCCTGACAAGCAAGATTTTAGTTTTAGAGGAAACTCCTAAGTTAACACCATATGAATGGGTTTGAATTTAGGAGAATTCACCTTGTTGACTGCATCTGTCGGGTGGTCTCCGGGTCCTCGAACATCTTAACGATGGGCTCCGTTTCCGACTGCAGCTGTTTTAACTGTGCTACTACAGTCGTTCTCTTTTCTCTTAACGCTGAAAACAGGACAACAGTGAAACTCAATGCACATATATGGGCTATAATAAAGGCAAAGTGATTAAATGTAACAGAATATAACAAGCAAAATTATGTCATCCATTATACTCACAATGGGGGATCTCCTTATCGGGTAACAGGTTTTTGTACACATCCATGGCGAAATCCACCATGTTAGTGTCGCTGAGCAGATCCAGTTTGCCTTGGAGGAGTTCTTTCTCATTGTAAATCTAAGTGAGACAACATTCATGGTAAGCAAAATATAAGCACGTAACATCTATACACCTAAATCACCGATCTAGCATTAATTTATTACGTGAGTGATAATCAGCTGACTAGCTAGCATTAGCTGGCTAATAGCCGGGCTAGCCTATCGCCAAACAACCATAGGATGCCGGCTGGGTTGTCAGCGACGGACGGATGCTAGCACGTGGGGGGAAAGAACACTATATTCGATATCTTGGAATACACACTCATTCGAATTGTAATCAATGGACAAGAAAAGGTAACCATACCTCTTTCACAGAAAGAAATTCCAACAAGGGAAAGACCAAATGCCGGTCTAAAAAGTGCGCGATCTTGGTGGTCAGATCGTACTCCGCCATTTTGGAAAAAGAACTTCCCCGTCTTCTTCTTCTGCTGTAATAGTCCAAACGTGTCAATGGCGCCGCAACAACTCTACTGCCCCATAGCGGTACGGAGCGTTATGGTAAAAGTGTACCCAATTTGGTATTCGCGTTGAGTATGGATTTAATCCACGTGGATAAGAGCCAGTAGGGTTTGTGTTTTTTAGAGTGGTGCGAGGAGTCAGCCCATGCCTGGCTCTGCGGCTGCCCTTCAGGCGATTGCTTAACCACTCAGGCTTTTCTTCAGTGGACACTCTCTTAATAGGTAGGGGCTAGCTGTATGGATTAAGCAAGAGAAATGGGCCCTTTGCGGAATGGAGTTCTCTCCCAGCCTCCTGCCTTGTCAATTGACATTCATGTCAGTGCTGCTGAAATAGCTTACAGCTAAAATGACTAGTGGGAGTCTATTGCTGCTTCTGGTCTCCAGGGAGATAGGATACCCAGATTTCCTGTCATAATTTCAAAGCCTGCTTTGAAGACAAGTTAGATGAGAGCGTTCTAATAGAATTGATTGTTTAACAATGTTGACTGAAGTGCAAGTTGTGTTAATTGGCTTGTTAAAAAAATATACTGCAGCCCTTGCCACTTAATCTACTAAACCCCTCTTCTACTGCACTTTTTACCCCCCCCCCGTAAATGCACAAATAGGCTGACACCAGACGTAATTTCACTGCATTTCTTACTTCCAGTAACTATATGCATGTGACAATAAACTTCCTTGTATCCTTGTATCCTGTAGGTGTTTAGTTGCAGCCTCAGTCTATCCACCCACATAGTTCCACAGAGACCAATGTGGCTCTGTCTTGTTGGAATCCAGCATTGGTGAACATACCTGTCTGTCAGTGTGTCAGAAAGAAAGAAAACTTTTACAAGAACCAGAGAGCACTGGCAAAGCCTGCACTGCAATCTGTGTAATGGACCAGAGCCAGAACATAATCGCTGAATCTGAGCCATTTCATCGGAGAATATAAATGTCACACAGAAACCATATCTGTGGGTGGCTGCTCTGCATGGTGATCACCAGACCCCATCCTTTCATTGTAGGAGGTCCTTCTTGGCCAAGCTATGATTCATATGAGGCAGACTGCTATAAACGATATTCACGCTTTAGAGGGAAAAAAAACAGTTGTGGAGTTTAAGGTTTATTCGCTGCCCCCACCCCCCCTCTCTCTTTCTCTCTGTGAGTGTGTGTGTGTGTATGGTATGTGTATTTTTTGTTTTTATGGATTCCTTGAAAACCATCTTGTATGAGAGCCTTAATTCCCTCATCAGTTGTAAATCAATACTTAGGATTAGCACACACACACACTTCACAGTAACTAATGAAATAATGAGTACACTGACTCCTCAGACCTGGGTTAGCTGGGACTGCAAACACATCTGGCTTGACATTATTGATGATTGCACAGAAAACCTCAGCACTCTCCAAGTAAACAAAGTATCCCTGATCGGATATAGTTGACCTAGGCTTATGGGCAAGAGATATGCTTCATTAAATCTGATAGATTATATGGAGGTCATGAAGAGAGAAGTCAATTATTAATGTCACACATAAGGGCATAAAGCTGCCAGGGTTAGCCTACCTTGTGGAAACAATGCAGACTAGTGCAGTATGGGTAACTAAAGGCTGGGTGATGTTAAATGAGGCCACAAAAGCCAGAATAGTCAGTGGCACAGAACCTATTCAGCATATTTAAACATGATTATTTGTCAACTAATCCTAAATTATTTGCACGGAAACTGATTTCCACTAATCTGATTACAACCTGAAAGGAACCTGGACTCCAAATCTCTACCTATTTATATTCTTCCCCTTCTTCTTCTTCTGTTCACTGAGTCAACAGAGGGTTTGTTGATTGTTTATGAAGATCCATCAAAATAAACTGGGACCAAATGCTGGGATCTCTGAAGAGAGATGTTCAACTGATTTAATAGCTCTCGGATAGCACTCTGTACCTTGCAGTAATAAAGTGGAGCATTAACAGGAGATAATGCTGGGTTTTCTGCCAACTTAATGAACACTGGGGGTATACTGCACTGCCCGTCTCTCTTTGCCAAGGTAACAAGCTCATGGATTGGTGCTGTACAGTCTGTGGACCATGGCAAATATTCACTCTGTGCTGTAGACTTGTAGCAAAAGCAGTGCCAATCAGGAGGTTACATAAAATGCCAACCTTACTAACACTGAAGGTCTTTTGACTCATCTGGGTTGCTGTGTCTGAACTGATGTGAGGTGTTGGTACCAGCACATGAGTCCCAGGGGGCACACACCGATAGCAGCAGTCTATTACTCACCTGGACTGTGAGTCACCTTGGACGGAAGTGTCTGCCAAATGAATGTATGTAAATCCACGCAGAGGCTGGTTACCCGTGTGAGGGCCTTCGTGCGGGTAGGTATAACAGTTGTGTGTGAGTTGGTAGCCTCATCTAAAAAGGATCAATGGCTCAATGACGCCAAAGGCTGGTAGGTTTCTGGGCAGTTTTAGGGGGAAATTGATGGATTATAAATGATGGATCATTCATGTAATATTTTCTTTTTTATTGATGATTCAGAGACCTGGGGAGCGTGGGGGTCATCCAGGGTCTCTCTTCACCCCCCCACCCCCCTTGCCTCTCTACTACCCCCCAGCTGGTCCCCTGTGCATTTCTCGAAGTCCACCATCATTAGGGATGTTTAAATTCTGTAAATGGGCTCACTGGAGATGAAGTGCTGGGACGGAGCATTGACAATTATTTATCCGGACAGTAACACATGGTTACACTGGTATTACAATTCATCAATAATTCTATGTAATTCTATCTAAGTATATTCCACGATAGGCTTTTCCAGCAAAATAACTCTTCTTCCCCTGTGTATGATGGATACATACTGTGTATAGGTATAAATCCTATAAATAATCCTATAAATAATTTCTGTCACATGTTTCATGCCATAGATTGATAAACACAACTCCATCCTCAAATACATTTTTCATCAAATATATTCAACTGGTGAAGGCATGTTTTCAGAATTTGAAATATTTGTGTAATTATGCTAACGCCTATGAAATATAGTAAAGAAAACGGTAGAGTCAGCTTTCCATATTCCCGTCTCCATCTTTCTTCCCACTGCAGTCATATGCAAATGCTATATGTTCATACCTCGGTGTTGGCTTAGCTGCCTTCAGTTACCATGTCCTTTCCAGTTTTGAATAGAAAAAAACATTCCTTTGACTTAGAATAGAAATTCGTTCTATCACCATTTTCACCACAAGCTGTTTATATGCTGACATTGACAGTTACAGATCATCAGATGTGATAAATTTGCAATAATTTTAATGTGATGTTCTTTGTGCTCCATTCTGCATTAAAAAAACATATTGTTCATCTTTTCATTCTTCATCATCTTTCAAATTGTGATCTCCGAGGAAGAAATGAGTCTTACCGCAGGTATGTGGTGTTTGACTCGTGCTAGTTATTATTCTAATACGTTTTATAATTAAACTATGAATCTCTCTCTTCTCTGACAAGCCCTTAGATGTCTTTTGTACTGCCATACTGACTTTCTACATTCAGTGTTTTAACCTGACATGTGTTCATTACATAATAGGCAACCCTTTTTTTCAAATGCACAGAAAGATTTTTTTATTACTTCTTCCAAAAAAAATGACCAATTAATTGCAAAGGTCTTTCGTGAGTCATGTTAGACAAAATATCTTACTAGACTCAAGGCAGCTACGGATGCTTAACAAGCATTCTACTTTTCAAGTAAGCTTATGTGAGGGCAGCTTAATTAAATGTGGTCTGAATTAAATGAATTTTGAACAAAATCATGACCACCATATAAGACTTACTCTAGGTAAAATGGTTGCTGCAGGGGAGGATATGCCAACATTAAAATACCCCTCATTCCTTGTCAAGGAAATTTTAAAGCACGCTGAGTTTGGTTCATTTTAAGCACACTAAAATAACCTTTCATACTGAGTTTACACAGTTGGATAGTTATTTTTTCTGAAGGCGTCTTCCAAAGCATTAAAGTGGATTTTTTTTTCACCACGCAAACTCTCGGGTGTCTCTGAGGCATACTGCATCAAAGAGAACTGTAATTAAAGCAGTTTATGGTCTACTGGGTTTGTGGCCCAGTAATGTGACCAGCCACCACTGAAAAATAATATGCTTAGGGACATGGGTTCCTGGGTAGCATGAATCACCATGGTGGACTAGGGGGATTGCCCACATAAAACACATCTGCATTTGAGATTGCTCTTGGGTTGAAACTGTCCCCATATGATCTTTGTTGGGACCGCAGCAGAGGCCTGCTGTCAAGCGAGCTGGCATTTTTAAATGGACACATGAATTTTTAAATTGGGAATAAATGATTTTTTTGTTTGTGTGTTTGTTTGCTGCTCGGCACTGAACTACATTTTACGTGTATCATATTCAAATTGACGGACATTATTTTATCATGTTCAAATGCAGACATAGTGATTGTAACAACCAGCATACATTCATCACACCAGGGGCGTCGGACTGGGGGTAAAACCAGTACTGATTACTAGGGCCCCAAGCAGAGGGAAAATATATAAAAGTCTGGAATATATTTTGTCATATTTATTATGGGGACATTTCAGGACTGCCTATGCATAGGGCCCACACTGTAATCCCACATTTTGTTTGAACCTATAAAAAGTTGTACATTGCACACAAATCTCAGAATATCCCACATATTACACGCTTATTTTGAGTGAGGAGAATGGTTTTCATGAATTTGTAGAATCAACTGGGATCTTTCAGTTGTATCAACATTTTGAGCAACATGTGGCCCAGGAAAGAAGATTTGATTGGATTCCGCCAAAATGCACTTTTTTCCACTCCCAAACCCGGGGATTTCCCGCAGACGACGGAGATAGAAGTCACGGACGGTTCACGACATGAGAGCAAGACACATACTTCTTAAAATTGAAACAAGACAGAAAAAAAGCCAAGGTATTTACCCCCCTTTGTTTCTTATTTTGTTATGCGATTACCAACATAAGTTTGTCATTAGATAGCCTCCGCTAAGTAGCAGTTTAGCCAATAACTGTAAATAAGTTCATTCGCCATTTAAGTTCAATTGCCATTTTACATTAGCTATTACCAAACGGGCTCTGCTATTACATAGGCCTACGAGTGAACATGCTAATTTAACCTACTATCGCTGTTCCATATCAATGCTTATGAATGGTAATTATGACAACCATAGTAGGACGACGGTTGAGTCTGGAGGCAGGCTTTGCAACAAAGGAATCAACTGTAAACAAGCTAACTGTCCATGCTATCAATGAAAGTTGTAGCAGCTACAACAAGCTGAATTAGTGGGCTTCTTTTTAAACGGAACCGTGTGTTTCCTTTGCGTGCTATAAAGGCATGGCTTTACAGTAGCAACCGGGGGATAAGCGGGATAACGGCCTTCTAGGTGTGTCCAGTTATACGGTAGCCTATTAATGGACTCCGGTGGAGGCAACTCCGCTGCGCGTCGGGGAGTTCTTTGCCCCTCGCCCGCACTTCAGGACACTTCGGTGGTCGTTATCCCTTAGCCTACACAACGTTCCGTATTTCTAACTACATGCTAAATTATGCAGCAACATTAAAATAAAGAAAGGAACATAAACTGGAAATGCAAGTATCACGCATTTAATTGCGAGAAGAAAGGACAAATATTAAAGCATTAAGTTACAGACTGAAGCATGGTAGCTGTACTAGAAGCGAACCGTTTCGTTGTCCTTACAATGAGTGTTTGTGCACGTTTAAGTCCTTTGGCACGCTTAGGACTCACATGTCCCGGTTTCATTTGCCAGGTCCATCACAGCAATCTGCCCTTCACGTTGTCGCTTAGAAGAAAGGAGGTTGTGATGGACAAGCCTCCTGTGAGCCAGATGATACAGCATTGGCCAGCACTCTTTGTTGAAAATCAGGTAAGGTTTGATTGTCTCTGTTAATGTCTGTAAAAGTCTAATATAATGCAGCCATGTGAAGTTAACATAATATTACTGTAGCCTTTGATGTCACCCACCCACACACACCCACCCTCACATACACACAGGTATGCCCTCGGCCCCCCCTCACACACAGCTACATCCCCCTTCATCATTTCATCACCCCAATTCCTTTTATGAGTAGATGGGACAGCCCTGTAATATGAAGCGAACTACATAAATGATTGTTCACAGTGTCTTGATAAACATGATTTATTTCTGACTCTGTTTCAGGTCTCCCAGGAATTAAGCAGAGTGGTAGGGAAAAACCTGAAACAGGAATTCTCTGAATCTCTGGATCGTCTTTGCCCTAAACTTGTTGAAATCATCAGGTCAAAGAGAGGTCTAAAGGGACAACTTCTGGATGGTCTGTTGCGCCAAACAAAGGTTTGTAAGCTGAAGTGATACTACTGATTTTGGTGTATGGATGTCTTGAATGATAGCTGTCTGCAATGTCACTCTCTAATGTTACTGTGTTAATGTCTCTAATGTCTCTGCTTTCACTGCAAACCAGACATCGGACACTGCTGACATCAGATGCCTTGTCCTGAGAGGGCTTCCAATACTCTTTGATGACAACTCAGCTGATTTCTTCAAGACTTGCTTTGTAAGTAGTATCACTGAAGTATAATTCTTCAGTTGTTAGATATATAAATAAAGCCAATAATGCCATGAAGAGTGAGTTAATTTGCTGTAAGACATTTGTGGTTCATCCTAATAGGACACGAAATTACAATTTATATTATAATATAAAATGTGAAATCAGCATGCTATTCCTTATGTAATCCAGGTTTAATTTCACTTTATAATCTCAAGTCAGTACTCAAATATGTTACTGTGTGCTCTGATTTTCCTTACTACCTACAAGCCCAACATGACCACAAGGGTGGCTGGTCACAATTTTCAATCTGGACCTTTTTGTATTTCCAGTCTGAATATGTATTTGGTAAGGTCAATGTACAATGCCCAATTATGATGTAATTTGTACTTGATTAGGTTTTAAAAGTAATAACAATGTGCTGTATTTCTAATTAAATATATGTGTGTGTGTGTGTGTTATGTTTAGGTCACTAATGACGAGGGCGTATACAGACACATTGGAACAGGAATCCTCTGCTTCACTGAGGAAGATATTGCACCGCATCCTCTGACTCCATCTTCTTGGAGGGGACTCCAAGTGTGTGTGAGAGTGAGAGTGAGTGTGGGAGACGGGGATAGAGCAATTGTATTGTGTACCTAGCTGTTTGCAGGCTGGTATTGTGGGGATGCTAAAAAGGAAAATATTAACACTGACAAATCAGCTGTAAGGTGTGAATGTGAGTGAGTGTGTCTGAGTGAATGTGAGTGAGATGGGGAGAGAGCAATTGTATTGTGTACCCAGGTTTTTGCAGGGTGGTATATTATGGTGGATGTTAATGTTTATAATAATACCTCAGTGTTTGTGTTTGTGTGTACACCTATCCAGTGTTTGAGAGTGGTACTTTTTGACTGCCTTGTCAATGCCCATGTTCATTTTTTGCATAAAGGTGCATTTTGTGTGTGTGTGTGTGGGGTCTGGCCCATTTAGCCTTTTGCCACTTTGGGAAACGTCTAGATCAGCTGACACTTTTATTTATATATATATATATATATATATATATATATATATATATATATATATGTGTGTGTGTGTGTGTGTGTGTTCTTGAAATTGTATTGATGGTGTATTCTACATCTGTGTGTGTATGTAGAATTTCTATAGAGCTTGTATTTCTATTCTCTGTGATTTTGATATTGATCAGATGTATTTTGAACTCTGAAAAAGATTGAGTTGAGTAACAATTGAATAAACACTCAAGTGTTCTGAATATAAACTGTTTCTTTTACTTTCATAGCTTAAGCAGCCTAAAACACATTTAACTATAAGAAATGTCTAATGAACTTTTAATTGAATTAAAAAGACATTTTATGCTCACTTAACTAAAAGTTCAAGTTAAAATAGTAAGTATTTATAAGTTACATAAACATACATTGAAGGTATTCTTTCATCGCAAGTTTACGTTGTTGTAACATGCAAAACTAGTTTATTGTACTAAAATTCATCATGCATTACTATTTGGCACATGTCGTACACTTGACGTAAATTTGTTCGTTTATTGAACAATACATAACATAAAATATTTAGGGCAACGTGTTGCCTCGAAAATTTTATGTTTATTGAACGAATTAGGGTTTACAGTGCAGGATCTTGTGCTACACCCCTGCATCACAGAAGGAAAAGCACACTGATCTTAGAATTCACATAGTTCTGTGCCTGTATACTTATTTCTTCATATCTGCTCCATGCTACACCAGGAAAAGGGAAGCTCGGTCAAAAATAATGATCTTATATATCAGTCATCTTGTATAACTCCATGTCATGCCTACCTTACATTAACTTGCCTAAAAATAGGCCTCAATAAACTTCAATCAGCCCACAACACACCTCTGGAGGCTTGCCATCTGCATTGTCTGAGTGGTTTAGTTCCACATCCTTGCCATATGAATGCAATCTGTCAGTGCCATATTCAGGACCAGGCTGAGCTGTAAATAACCAGGGGAGTGGGGTGGGGGAGGGCTGGGATTTCTCTGGTCTTCCATTTACTTGTATCAACATCCTAGCTCTAACTACATTAATGGTCTCTGTGTTGTGTGCATGCTCATGATTTAGGATCTCTCTGCTGTCTGCTGTGTGTAATTGGTAGCGCTGAGGTGCATCACTGCTTTGTAATGAAAGAGTGAAAGGCGCTGATCTCTCCTTTCCTGGGCTGTTGTTTCAAAGAAGGCAGCTTGTTAGTGGTGGTAGAGAGGTTGAGGTGGAGGTAGAATTGAGCAGGAGAGTTTGTAGCTAAAATATGCAGGAATATGTGTACATCTCTCTCAGCAAACATAACCCAGTCCACATAGCTCAACTGATTATCCCAATAAATCTGACAGCAATCACCCAAAGCCTTCACACTTTTTGTTCGTGCTGAATCAAGAAACATGAGTAACGTTACACAAAGCACCGGTTTGTTGTGAGGCTGGGTTGTTGCTTTCACCTATCTGCTTTTGTGCCTAACGTTCATAGATGTGACACATGGCCTCGTTTGTTGTACAGCGCTGAGTGGGAGACATACGTCTGAGCGCGACTAAATTGTTCCGCGGGTTCTGCTGACCCAACCGTGTCCTCCCCGGCCCGTCAGCAGAGCTTTTTTAAGAAACGCAGGAGAGGAGCATTCGAGTTCAGCACTCTCTGGCTTTCGTGCTGCACAGTTACAATATATCAACGTGATTGTCTACTACCCGATATACTGAGCACTTTACATGGTGCAGAGAAATTAAGAGGGGCAGTCTGTGTTGGCTGTAAAATGCGTTTCTGGCAAATCAGGAAAAACCGCGTACGAGCTGTACCAAGGAGGATAACCGTAGTTCAGACAGCTGCAGTTTTCATAAACATCTGACTTTCGAGTCTGGATTTACATAAAAATAGATCTGTAGGCCTATGTGCATTTCCTGGAAAAGTTTTGTGCACAATCCATCTGGTTGCTGCGAGCACCAGAATATGCGTACTCTTTCAAAATATACCACCAGTTGCAAAATAAGTAGGCCAACTGATATGCAATGCAATCATTAAAATAAAACTTTCTTTTTTTTGCTCAACCTGCTGTGCAGTAAAACTCAATGACAAATGAGGGAAAGACTGGGTGGTAATTACAAGACAAGGAAAAGGAAACTATTTTTATCTTAAAGCTTCTTTTTGTTCAGCCTCACAAGGGACAAACAATATCTTTCTGTCTGAAAGCAGCACAGATGTCATGCTGTTTCAGATTCTTGGGATGAAAGTAGTGAAGAAAAAACTATCCCTGCAGCGTGTCAGCTACAGTGCTCCATACACTTAAAACAGGATCAATACAAAATGGAAACTTTTCATTTTTCTCGGCGAGGAGGCGAACGACGACGACGGCTGCGTGGCCCCCTCGACACTGCATAATTACCATATAAATCTGCGGCGAGGTAAGTAAAGCTGTCCCGCCACAAAGATTAATGTCACATATAACCCCCATAGTTAAATTATACATTCCCACAGAATTATTGCACCTGAGGTTATGAGATTCCTTCCGCACAACGCGGTAGCAGCTCAGTTTATCCTCTCATTTTCATCGTCAACACCGTTAGCTGATGACACTTTTGAAAAGCAAGCAAATAGTGTTGAAACGAGAGTGACCTGAACATTCAGGGAGCTACATTATCCCATTTTATCCACATTCAACAGCCTGATCCAGGGAAAAGCGTTGCTCTCATTTTAGAGGAGAGTTACAGTACTTGTCATATTGTCATCCATGTGATGTAATCAGTCCTGGGTGGAAGTTCTCCATCATTGTTTAATTGCGTTATGGGGAAGGTCCTTTGACATAGATGGCTTATCTCTGAGTGCACCTACCTTAGACTACATTCAGTTGCAAAGTGTATTTCTCTTTGGTTAAATCAACCATTGTATATTTGTGTAGAACTTGTCGCCAGTGGTTTGCCTCGAAGAAAGTGTTGGAAGATAATGTGTACTCTGTACAAATTGAAACATTTTAGTGATTCATTGCTTTCAAGGCAAGATTAACTTTGTGGGAAAAAAAATGATTTAGAATTGAGGCCTTTTTTATCCATTTGCTTTTCTTGTCCTTAGCAACCAAATTACTCCTTGTTTCTATGGTTATGTCCACTCTCCACCCCCCCTCTCTATCTCTCTCTGTGTCTCTTGGGTGACTGGCTCATCTGGACAGCAGGGAGGAAGAGAAGAGGAGGGGAGGTGAGGAGAGGAAGTCAGTGGAGGACTCAAGGAGGGGAGAGGGAAGAGGAGGAGAGTAAAGGAGTGGGAAGAGGAGTGGGAAGGAGAGAAGAGGGAAGAGGAGAAGATGAGTAGGAAGGAGAAAGAGAGGAGGAGGGAACGAGTGAAGAGGAGCGAAAAGGAGAGGCGTGGGAAGAGAAAGGGGGGGAGAGTCAGTGGAGGAGGAGGGGGTAGGAGAGAAGTGGAAGATAGGAGGTTGGGGGGGGGGGGGTGTTGGGGCACGGGCCTTATGTGGGCGAAGAAGCGTCGGCATCAATGTCTGGCCGGCTGTCACGCTCCGTCCAGTCCCCAGTGCCCTGCCGAGCGCAGAGATGAGGGAGACACGTAGAGAAGTTACTCATCCCCCATCTCTCAGGCTCCCCCAGGGGACTGCAGCCGCATCAGCCATAAAGACACGCGCCACACTGCAGGCTGACTAAAAGTCCACAGTAATTGCTGTTCAGGGATATGGATTATATTATGTTTTTTCACCCATCCGATTCATCTGCCAACGTGTCAATATGAGAAGGGTGAGGGAAATCTCACGAGTAGCTCCAAAATGCCTTGATGTCTGATCCGGTTTAGAGTTGTTATCTCTGCCTTTTCTTTTTTGTTCATTTAAAACTTGCCATTTCTTTTGTGGTGATAAGTTTTGTCAAGGCCTTTCTGTGTAAAAGGAACACTTAGCCTTCATCTCCCTCTCCCCCTATCTGCAATCTTTGTCCTGCTGTTGCTATGCAACTAACTCGTGGAAACAAAATGCATTTGTTAAACATAACATTAAAGAGCAAAGATTTAAGTTGTCCCAATTTTTATGTTTTTTTTTTTGTACCAAATAACTGCAAGCAATTATACTAGTGAAGCAAAACAGCACGGTAGATTTTAACGAGGGTTGGGTTTTGATTTGGCTGTCTGCACCGTAATACGGTCTTTCAGATCACATTCCTCTCTTCTTGGAGTTACTGTAACACAATCTGTTGATTAATGAATATGACAATGGAAAGTAATGGGGAACAGACTCTCATTTTCCATCTCTCTCTGTCTCTGTCTCTCTCTCTGTTTTTGGGATTGTGGATGTTAGATATGGTGCATCTCTCTCTCTTCCTGTGTGAGTGTGTGTGTGTGTGTGTGTTTATATATGTATGTGTTAACGTGTGTTTATGCATGCTGCGTGCATGTACGTTTGACACAGCCGTTTCCCCCCACAAGAACGCGGACACACCCAAGCCATTGCCCCTCTTTGACCCCCACGTCAATTCAATCTCATTTCCTCTGACCTGGGGCAGTGAATGATTACCGGGAGTGATTCTTGAGAGGACGGTGAAGGGGAGGGGAGGGCAGAGAGGAGGAAGTCAATCCTAAACAGGCCCCCAAGGCAACACAGCCAACTGAAACTGGTTGGCTGGAAGGCTGAATAATGGGCCTGCGGTAAAAAAAAAAAAAACACACACACACACACACACACATTGACCAATAGCATATCTAAATTAACATTGACAAGTCCTTTAGGAGATTGCTTGTGGCTCTGAACTGGTAGGCTATACTTTGTATTACAGAGTAACATTAGGGTTCAAAGGTCTTCAAGATTTACGTGTTTATGTTTTCCATTTTACATGTTTTCAGGTTTACTTGCTTAGCCGACATATTTACTTATTGCACTGCTTGAATCTTCTTAAGAATTTAACACAGAGACAGTGAGTCTCCAAAATGCTTCTACAGGGTTTGCGAATAGATATGTTATTTCGAGACCCTCTCACATATCCAGAAGTCAGAGCATATACGTGAGACAATGACAAAGTCACACAAATTGCCCCTCATCTCCAGCAGTGTCAAATTACCTGGCTGCTGTGGGATAGTGTTGGCAGAGATGGTGGGCTATGCATGTAGATTTCACTCACACTCCCAGCCTCTTGTGTCATACTTGACTCTGCCATATGCTCACATGATGGCTAGTTTTCTCTTGGAATCATGACACACGGCTAATAAAATAAACTCAGACTGCATATCCGGTTGATGTTGGTGTGTGTGTGTGTGTTTGTGTGCATCTGTATTTTAAAGTGTGTTACTGTATTTGTGTGTGTGTGTGTGTGTGGGGGGGGGGGGGGTTTGGTGTAGGGGGCATCTGTGTTTTACTGTGTGTGTGTGTGTGTGCATTTTAGTGTTGTGTGAGTGCGGGCATCAGTGTTTTACTGTGTGTGTGTGTGTGTGTGTGTGTGTCTGTGTATGTGTGTGCGTGCGAGCGTGCATGTGCACGCTCTTCTGTTCATACTCTGCTGAGGATAATCTGATCTTGCTCCCTGTAAGCAGTTCCATTGTATAAACTGCAACACACACAGCACTCCCTGCACCTAAATCATGGGGTATATTTCAGCTGCCAACAGCTGTAGGCTGTTTTGACTCATACACCACTGATAAAGATGACACCTTCTTGTGATTTCTATTTCAGCTATACACTGGGATTTGCTCTTTATGGTAAATGCTGTGTAGGAATAGGTCAGGGTGGGGGGGGGGGGGCTATTCTCCTGAAATGAAGTGCTAAAGGTGTGTGTGTGTGTGTGTGTGTGTGTGTGTGTGTTAGGGTGGGGGTGGGGGGTATTCACTCAGTGCATTGATTTGTGAGAAGGAAAAGCATGTTTTCTGGGCGGTGATGTGGTGTGGAGATGTGTGCATTTCAAATGTTTGTGGTTGCCTGGTATGGTTCTGCCATGCTGAAGTACTGTCATTTGCATGTGGCCTTGACTGCAGAGTCATACAGGTGTTTAATTGGCTCAGTTTCATGAAAAAGTGGTGTTTTGGCAATAACACAATTCAAATGTCTCAAGGTATCGTAGTTTAAAATGGTAGCCCTGTTTTCACAAAGTTAACGCATGGTATGTTATCATAGATGTACAATATATTAATATAATTACAAAAAAACTTTTGATAAATGATAGCTAGATGGTCAGGTAGATAGATAGATAGATATATGGGGAGGGAGAGGGAGAGAGAGAATGAGATAGAGGGAGAGAGAGAGAGATAGAAGGAGAGAGGGAGAGGAAGAGAGAGAGGGAGATAGAGATAGGGAGAGAGAGAGAATTAAAGCCCATAACATGCAAATACCAAGCATTGGAAGCTATTAGGACTGCGTCTGTCAGTATTCCAAAAGACAACAGCTGGTGAAATTTTACACTTAAGGGTGCAATGGAAAGAAGCTGTGCGAGGGAAGAGCTCGTTTTTTGGCACTCCGCCAGGATAAGATCCAGACCGTCTGTGGTTGCCTCCTCCTTAGTTGAGAACTTCCGTCTCGTCCTCGTCCGTGGATATATGCAGGGAGGGTCCAGATGGACTTCCCGCTGTGCGGAAATTTATGGAGCCATAAAGTTTAGTCGACTGCCTGGAATACGCAAACGCCTTCCTTCTGACCATTTCACCTTTCCACATAGAGACCATGAGGAGAATCGATAGGATGACTCCGCCGAGAGTCAGTAAGCACAATCCTGCGATAACACACCGGTCCAGGTGGGCACCCACACGAGCGTTCTCTCGCTCCAGCCTCTCCATCTCCCTAGCAGACACGCTGTCTGGATTGACGGTAACGTCCCTAGGGATCGTGTAAGAGATGACCACTAGAGAGATGCCCGTGATCAAGAACGTGACCGCACATATGAATCCGTAATCTGTCGACTTCCCCGTTGCCTCAAAGTCGAGGTCTTCATCGGGCAAGTGCGAAAAATCCGGAAAGACCTCTTGGAGATCGCTCGAAGATGTCTCACACATACAGGCATAGTTATGTTTATCTGGCGGCCGTGGATTGTTGGGGTCAAGTTCAGCATTGTCATCTAGAAAAGCCAAGGAAGACTCTAAGTCTTTCTCAATGCACACAGTCGGCGCTTTATCCTGATCGTTCAAATCGCAGAGTTGGCTATTCTGCGCGGCCGCTGTCCAAGGTGCTGAATTCCTCCGCTCCTCACAGAAAATCGCGTTTTCTTCGGAATCACGCCTTCGGAGAGCCAGTTGTGATTTTGCGAGGGAGCACTCAAAGCCACAGATATCTGAGTTGTCCAAGTGCAAGTTAAACGCTTGCCAGTCAGGTTGACTTTGTTGATCAAAGTAGAAGAGTTCCAAATCGGCCATTTGGGCATTTGCGTTTAGTGTCTAGAGCACTCCGTTTAAGATACGTCCACCATCCCTAAAACAAAAGAACATGATTAGACTGTCGTTTCCAATCAGACAGCACTTCAATCTTATACTTACTCTCTCCCCTAGGTTATCTGTTAAGAAACATGATTATATTATGATAATGCATTTTGGTCAAACAAGAAGGGATTATCATCGAAATTAGTTTGTGTAGCCTGCAACAACAGGCAACAACCTTAATTCAAAACAGAATTAGCTTCTGAATAAGCATTACACATAAAGTGATATTACATTAAAATGTCTGAGAAAATGAGATCTTAACCACATTACTCCGAAAGGGAACACAAATCTTAAGTAGACTTCACATACTTCGTGTATATCGGTAGCCTATAACCAAAGTAGTTTAATGAATGGTAGTCCAAAACCTCCGTTTTTGCATGTTTAATCGAAATATTACATTTTCTAAATAACATTTCAGCAAAACAGAGGGAAGAGGGAAAAATGTCAGATCGATCGCTGCATGTGAGACGAGCCAGAGTTAAATACCTTATCCCCGCGGGCTCGCGGAGGCATTTCGGGCTCCTCCGTCTTAAGACTCAGCCAGTTCCTCCCACGCGAGGAGCTCCGGAGCTGAATTAACTTCTGTGTTCCTCAGAGGGACCGAATCCAGAGCGCGCGGCACTACTCAGCTGAGCGAGAGAGAAAGAGAGAGAGAGAGAGGCGGCATTGTGTGTGTGTGTGTGTGTGTGTGTGTGTGAGAGTGAGAGAGAGAAAGAGAGAGAGAGAGAGAGCGAGAGAGAGAGAGAAAGAGAAAAGGGGCGGCATTGTTGGATGAAGTCAACTGAAATCTCATTCAAATCTCAGTCAACACATAAATGATATGTCAGTTTGATTTTATTGTTCCCAAATCACGATGTGAATAAACAACGAATCTCCATGTACTGCAGCATAAAAGTGAAAGTGGATTTTTTTATAAGACGTTTGCAAAGTATGGTCATCTTTGTTTCATAATAGCATCGAGACTAGGCTACTCTCAGGACTCCTGACGACCACATGCTATTCCACTGTAACATTCAAATATAGACTTTTAAATGAATAAATAACCTATAGAAATACTGTGCACTCCCCGTCTCTTTTACTGCTCATTCAATGACCTTCGCTTTGTGATTTCACATGCCTGCGATCCAACACTGACCGTACACGGTGTGTTGCATAAATCAGTGCAGTCAAGCATGCCATAGGTCATAATTACCTAACGCCTCAATGAGTTCCACCCGCTGTTCCGGCACTTGCTGCGCGCTTTGGGATGCTGCATGCACGCACACAAACACACACACACACATGGGGAGAAGCGAGGCTTGGGTTACACTGGGTGGCCAAGGCTTGCTACTCACATCAGCGCTTGAAAGGTGGCTACACGCTACAGGCTGTCTCTAACACTTCTAGGTTGTCACACAAGCAGCTGGATGGAGAGACAGAGACAGAGAGAGAGAGAGAGAGAGAGAAAGAGAGAGGAGGAGGGAGAGGAAGATAAGTAGAGGCTAGAAGAAAATAAGTGTATGTGTGTGTGTGTGCATGTGCATGTATGTTTGTGCATATGTCACATTTTACAGCACATTATCATGCGTTCCGGTGGGGGAATGTGGTAAATTTTAAGCCCCAGATGGCCTCTTTCTCTCCCGCCAGATGGAAGACAGACATTCACGGCATGTTTTTTTCTCAGGGAGCTCTCTTAATCTGTAAATGGCTCCGAAGACCATGCATCAGCTCACAGGCTGCTAACAGTTGTCCACTGACATGAAACTACTAGGGCTGTAATGTGCACCATGACCTCATGTCTTCTAATGTTTAACACACACACACACACACACACACACACACACACACACACACACACACTCTCTCTCTCTCTCTCTCTCTCTCTCTCTCTCTCTCACACACACACAAACACACACATAAACAAACACACACACACACACACAATGTAAAATGCATAAATACACACATTTATATGTATGCACTCATGCACATTTATATGAGAGATATGAGAGAGAGAAAGATATGAGAGAGAGAGAAAGAGAAAAGGGATTGTACACATGGACACACACGGACAAATGCACAAATGCAAGTCTGGCCCATGAACACATGCACACATAGACATGCTAGCAAATGACAAAAGTGATGGATTTTTCCCAGAGTGAATGTCAGAGTAAAGGCTGAGAGCCTCTGAATGTCTATCATACACATCTTGGTCATTGAACAAGCCAGTCCCTGACATGCAGATCTCCCTTCTCCTTGGGCGGCTGAGTTCTTCAGCGGAAATGTTTACAAGGCTATTTGAGCTCCAGCTGTGTCTCTAGGAGACAAATAGTCATACCAAAAATGTCACGCTCAGGTGTCAAGGCTGTATACACCGGGATTGAAAATCATCATTCAGAACACTGTTGCTTTCTCATACAAAATGTTAAATCTCAACATAAGAGCTCTATTTTCAGTTGGACAGTTTATTGAACAGCTTTGTTGGCCAGAGTATTGGACAGATTTGTTGGCTTCAAAGCAAGATCTTTTCAGTTAGTTAGGCTTCCTGCAGCTGGTCCACTTGTTGCTTCAGATAGATCTGTGCTCATACATGCTATGTCCCAGTGTTAGTGATGAGTTGGTTAATATATATCATATCATGTATATCTGTATACCATATAGCATGATAATAATTATAATAATAGATATGTTTATTTTATATAGCACCTTTCTCAAACCCAAGGTCGCTTTACATAGTAGAAGGAAAACACAACAACAGACAAACGATAACAATACAACAAAGACAACCTATGTGTATAGAGCTATGTGTTGGGTGTGCATGTAATTCATTTATATTTACAACTGTAATATTTTGTATATCTTGTATTGTTCTCATCCTCAACTCTCTGTAACTACGTGCTGGTTTCAAGTGCCTTTGATCATTAATGATTGATGATGGAATTTTGTGTGAAAGATAATAAATCAAACTGGGATTGGTTGTTACATGTAGGATTCTTCTTCAGCTCAATGCACTGCAGGGAATGAGGAGATTCTTTGGCATATGCACACTCAAGTCTCTTGTCCATGAAAGTAAGAAAGGAATCATTCAAAGAAATGCCCCAGAAGCTGCAAGTAATGTTTATGCAGCATCCCAAATTCAAATAAGAAGACAAATAAATCAAATATAAATGCAGGGCAAGTGAGAGAACCACCATGAAAGAGTAAAAGGCACACAGGTTTGCTATCAGAGGGAGATAGAGCTTTTACCCAGAGACATTTGTGTAAGTGACTAAGGGCACTGGTGACCTTGAAAAGACTATAGTCAGTGGCTTGGAAGGTGTTGCAAGTGTCCTCGCACACACACACACACACACACACACGCACAATATACAGAGCACTAAATTACAAAACAAAGACAGATACTGACACACACATATGCACACGTGCAACACACACACACACACACACGCACACACACACACACAAACACACACACACACACACACACAGACACACAGACACACACAGAGCAAACAGCAATGAACACAGATACAAAGAGCACACACACATACACACACAAAAAAACACAGACACACACAAATACCCCCGATCAGAGCAAACAGCACCAAACACAGACACACAGCGCTTACACCCCCCCCCTCCCCCCCCCCCCCCCACACACACACACACACACAAACACACACACACACACACACACACACACGGAGCAAACAGAACGAGAACACACAAGACTGACACTCTTCTCCTCGCCCTGAGCTACACAGTCCACGGTGATGCTCAGCACGCTCCTTTTTTGTTCTACACCCGACTGGCGTCTCTTCCCTTTTATTATGCATTACATTATGCATTCAACCCGACTTTTCCAATATTATCAAAGGCATCTCATTTATTTTTAGACACTGGAGAAACACTCGGAAGAGATAATAGCGAACTCTATCCCCACCAGAGGGTGGTGGTGGTGTGTGTGTGGGGGGGGGGGGGGGGGGGGGATTGCTCACTTGGGCGTCTTTGTGGCTTTTTAGGGGGCTGGCTCTCTCCTTGTCGTCTGCTCAGAGAGTGATAAATCACTTCCACAAGTGATGCATTGTGTTTGTATAACAGGCAGCCCAAGCCCATGCAAGAGCCCGAGAGCCGCAGTGATGTGATGTGATGTGTGGCACTTTTTGCTGACGGATCGGACCCGGGAAACAGGAGCACAAGCGAAGCTAAGAATAGCTGGAGAGAATCCCGCAGTAAAAACAAGGCAGAGGGTTTGCATGGGACGTGTGTGTGTGTGTGTGTGTGTGTGTGTGTGTGTGTGTCTGTGTGTGTGTGTGTGTGTGTGTGTGTGTGTGTGTGTGTCACCAAAGAGGACATTACAGCTCATGGCCTTTCGATCCCTCTGGAGAGTCGACACATCTCCCTCAATTTCCCCGCCACTCTTTCACCCCCACATTTCTCTATTACTCCTCTCTCTCTCTCTCTCTCTCTCTCTCTCTCTCTCTCTCCTCTTCTCAGCGCCTGTGAAGATGTTCACCAAAGCCAGCCTATATAGCAGAGCTTCATATTTAAGGTGAGCGGAATTAGGTCACGCATAAGAGGGTTATTGTATACATTGTGTGACTATTATTCTTCAAGTACACTTCCCATGCAAATGTGCGAGGCAAAATGGATGTCAAATTAGATGAGAGAAGTCCAACCACCTATCAAATACTGCTGATGTCAATGTAGGTATTTGATTTCAGAGTCAGTGGTGCAACCTTATCCATTAGCTGGGTTGATAAGAGTCACTGAGCGCGCTCCGAGTCTTCTTCAGTTTCACTAGTGAATGCAGTTTCATGATTTTTATGTAATCATCAAAACATCCCACAGCGAGTCATAGCCTCCACCCCTGATTAGTTTCACACTATAACACCCCTCAGTCAGTTTTATAACCTATTATAACCGTACACAGTCACCTAAATAACATCACAAAGGCCCCGAGTGTGGCGCTCCACCATGGCACAATAACCCACAGCTTTTAACAGCTCAAGTGAAACTGCACCCAACCCTGCAATTTATCTTGTTTGCTGCTCAGGCTCTTTTTACCCTTCTCAGCTTGTGGGGGTCACGGCCAGCGCACAGTAAACCGCCAAAGAGCCCAGGGGGGGGCAGTTATGTGGTGGGGGGGCATTTGGGGGGGGAGGGGTGGCGCGGCAGGCAGGGTAGGGTCTGTAGAGTGCACAGCATATTCCTCTTGGCCTTGATTTGTTCATGTGGTGTGCTGGGGTCAATACAGGCCACAGAAATCACAGGGCTTATTTACAGCGAAACTGACCTTCGCACTGCGCTAGCATGGCCATCCGTCATGGCTGTAGTCAAGGGCCACTTTAGTCTCATAAAACACATCCGGAGGAGTCCCGGCACATTAACTTGCGTGTGAAACACTGCCAAAGGAAGACATCAACAACACAGTCGTTACTGTGAAGATACAGTAAACCTCACCATGGCAACTACCAACCAAGAGTTTGTGATTTAAAAAAAAAATCAAATGAACATTATTATGATGTTTACCTTGAGGCAAAATTCTCCTCTTGTTTATGAAGTCCGAAGAGGACTTTTAAACTACTAGCCAAGTATTGACTATTCATATGAATGGTAACCAAGTCCAAACAAAACAGTACAAAAATGAACAAACAAATAAGCTTAATCTCTTGAAGATTTTAAAGGCCCATGATGACCATTCTGAAATCAACAGCTAGATGGCAGCAAATTTCTGCTTAGCTCCATGGAAACTACATAAGACTGTCATCATATCTTAAATGAGCAAAGGATCTAATGTCATAATGCTCATAATCTCTGCCATAAAAAGCCCATTATTTGGCTAGGCTATACCCCCCCACACCTCCCCACTGTGTGAAGCAGAAGGATCAACCTAACTAAATGTCAGGTATTTGTCATAAAATTACATCACATTATTTCAGAATTAATAGCCACATTTGTGGCAATGAGGAGCACATGATTTGTGAAGTAAAGTTACTCAACCAATACATTTTGTTGGCCTGTAATTAACGATTGAACCAGTACCCGTAATTAACGCCAATGAGTGTGCTCAAGCATAGCAAACCACTGATGTCAGATTTTTGCACTGTTGAACTTTTATTTAATAATTGTGGAAGCAATGATAAGGCTGAGGAGGTTACTGGCCCTTGTTTTTTAGGTTGCTTTATAGAACGGTGACTGAAATGGACATAAGGGCAGAAACAAATGAGTTTGATTGTTCTACCTATGAAAGGCTTTATGGCACACACACCACTTTCAGTCTTGTGAATGCAGTAAGGCATATTTACCTGGCACATCTGAAAAAAGACTAAAGGAAAAGCATATTCATTATGACTGTAGTAGATGATCCTGATTCACCTGCTCATTGGAATGGACTGTCAGTGGCTCCGGCTGTTGGAAACTGCTACCATGACATAAATAGCACAACTTGGAATGGTTTGGTACGGCTCTGATCGTTCGCTGGCCGCCCATCTACCCAGCACCCAAAGCATTTGGTGAGGGGGAGATGTACAGTACAGTACAGCATGGCACAGCACAGCGCGTCTCATATCCTCTGTGCGATGGAAAGTCTGTGGAGCAACAGTGCAATCCCAGATGAGTCAATTATTGAGGAAGAATGTGAAGCCATGCATCCAACATCAAATACGGGCTGCCAGCTGGCGGTACGCTTTGTATTAATCAGAAAACAAAAGTTGGCTGTCAAGACGTGTGTGAATCTGTCATCGCTCTTGCAAAGGAGCTCACTTTAAAAAGGGTTATTTGTTCCATAATGAGCCATTAACAACCCTATTTAGCAGACTCATTTTTAAAAAATGGTATGGATGATTTGACATTGTGGTTTTACAGCTGATGAGAATCATTTCTCAATATGATACAAATATGTATTTTTATATGCCACTGTCTAATTCTAATATTTGTGAGATGGTTACATGGAAACACACAAGAGCACTTGATATTTTCAATTGAATGAGGTATACATAGCCTGGCAACATAACTAAAGCAGAAACATCACTGCTGTCTTACCTCAATGCCAGTCACAGTCTCTTAAGACAGGCTATATAAAGAGATTCTTCATATTTCAGGCAGGTTTGTTGGCCAAGCTTCTCAGGTTTCTGATTAAGACATTCTCTCTTCAGACTAATGCATTATAATTTAGATAAAGAGAATAAAAAACCATCATATGCTTAGGCAAGCATTGGAATTTCGACAGATTGTCTTGAACAATGGAAAAAAAATACCTGAGGGAATTTTCGGGCTTCTATAAGATTTCATTTGTGAAAGATAATCTGGCCCTAGTCACAAAGGTAAACATCGCACTTTCCCTGGCAACAGTCGATCTCAATCAGCTCACCCAAGCTCACTGTCTGTCTCACGGCAGCCGACAAGTCCTTCTTCTCGTTTCCTACCACTGTTCCGTGGGAGAAAATTGCACTGACATCTTTGGATGATAAAGACTCAGGGAGTCTCTGTGAACCCCTTTTTCTTTCCCAGTCACTTATCTTTTTGCCTCAGGCCCTTAAGAATAAATCACCTGCCGTTGTGGAGGACTTCAGAGAGGCCTATGTTTAAGGTCTACAGGCTTATTCGCGGAGATAAATGAAGCTATATGTTCCCCTAGTACTGGCCTGAAACCAATCTCTCTTTTGAATTACTTTCTTTATAGGTGATTAAAATTACAGTCTTTGTGGACTGAAATGAATTTCAACGTTTCAGCTTTTCAAGGAAAGGTCACCATATCCTAAACAGCAAACGGAGATAAAGAAAACAGTCTGTGACTGGTTCACCAGGCCTAATGTATGTTGGTATCAAACAAAGAAAGCAACAGTTCTATATGAAGAAAACAATTCCTCATATAGAACAATTCAACAGTTCTATATGAAGAAAAGCATGCAATATGCATTTTGCAACACAACTGTAAGAGCTGTTCAACTTCTAGACAGAACCCAAGGTCTACCTACTAAACTAAAATCTGTAGATCTCTCAGTAACATATGTTCTCTGCTCTTATATCCAAAATGCTGTACAGGATAATACTATAAATAACGGCTTCCAGGCTACATTTTGACATCCTAGAGAAACCTGCTGTCTCTAAACATAATTGCTTTTGAAGATATGTAGGGCCATTTATTGCATTAATGAACTGCAGTTTAATCAAATGTCCATTCTATGTATTACGGTAGTATAGCGCATATTCTAGCACAATGACCACTACAATTATCTAATGATAAAGTGAATATATTCAGACAATCCAGATTCAGCTATACTGATTTGAGTAAAACCAATATGACTGTCAGGGTCCTTTTGAAATGGCTGATGTTTAAGTATTAGATAAAGGTGTCCTGCAAATTGTCTGTAAATACTGTCTCCTATGCTCTATTACTGCGCCTCTTGCGCTTTGCATTGCGCAATGACGCGTGTTGGTGACAGAACATCTCAGCACCACGCGTGAGGTCCACTAGAGATCCGCTTGAACTGTCAGAGCAACAGCAGAGCCCAGCAGGAAAGTTCACATGGGGAATGGATATGAAATGCTAATCAAATCTCACTTTTATGTGGACTTAGCCTAAATATGTGTATAACCTCGTAAAGAAGAAAGCCGAATTGGATGCATTGAAACAAAGGAGGAAAGCAACTGGTCCACAACTTGTCACTGGAAAAAGCAGCGTATAATATTCTAACTAGTTTTTCTGTAGCTAACTACGATAAAGTTAAAATTTGTTTAAGTGGGTTACCGCGAATTACAACAGACAAAAACCAAAACAACACACTTCTGCAGAAAGCTATCAAAGTAAGTAAGCAAAGATGGAGAACAGCAGTGTGGAGAACCAAACTTTACCAACATGGACCGACCACAGCATCGAATACAAAGTGATCAGCGCGGTGTTGGTGTTTGTAATATGCGTTCTGGGAATCATCGGCAACACGATGGTGATCTTGGTGGTGCTTACCACGAAGCACATGCGGACACCCACTAACTGTTACCTGGTGAGTCTCGCTGTGGCTGACCTCATGGTATTGACTGCCGCCGGTCTTCCAAACATAGCGGACAGCATCTACGGGTCCTGGGTGTTCGGTCACTACGGATGTCTCGGTATAACCTACTTTCAGTACCTTGGGATTAACGCATCCTCTTGTTCAATTACTGCCTTCACGATTGAGAGATATATTGCGATATGTCATCCGATTAAAGCCCAGTTTCTATGCACTTTATCCAGAGCGAAAAAGATCATATTGTTAGTGTGGGGACTCACCTTGCTGTATTGCGTTTTATGGTTGTATCTGTCTGATACTGTGGAGACTGTGTACAAGGATGTAACCATAATATCATGCGCATACAAGATGAAAAGAAGCGTCTACATGCCCATATACTTTTTTGACTTCGGTATATTTTTCGTCGTGCCCCTTACGCTCGCCACTATCCTGTATGGACTCATTGCCCGAATTCTCTTCTTAAACCCACTGACTTGTGAAAAAAACGCAAACAGAAAAAGTGATGTCGGAAAGGGAAATACTGTGGTTAACCTGAAAAAGTCCAGCCATTGTTCCAACACTACTGCCACTTCCAGGAGACAGGTGAGTGCGCGCAAATCCAGTCACTCGTTGAGTTAAAACTTAAATTCAGTCACTTGTTGAGTTAAAACTTAAGTTAACATTTCCACTCAGTTACTGAAATGTTAACTTTAGTTTTAACTTAATTACCAATTCATGAAAAGTTTAAGAGTGTAGTTGTTTGCACTTTCTTTGAAATTAGTTTTGGAGTTGTCTTTTCTAATTTAGTAGCCTGTATCTCAGTATCAATCTCTACCTGTGTTGTCCAGGTTACTAAAATGCTGGCGGTAGTGGTGATCCTCTTTGCCCTGCTCTGGATGCCTTATCGCACATTGGTCGTGGTGAACTCCTTCCTGGAGCAAGCCTACCTGGACACCTGGTTTCTGCTGTTTTGCCGCAGCTGCATCTACCTAAACAGTGCCGTCAATCCGGTCATCTACAATGCCATGTCACAGAAGTTCCGCGCGGCTTTCCGCAAGCTTTGCCTGTGCGGACGCAGGAGTTCGGCCACCAAGGGGGCGTACAGCGTGGCGTTGACCTACAGCGCGGGGAAGGAGACCTCTATGGTGGAGAGCACTGAGCACTACACCACCGAACTAGACGAGTTGACCGCCACAGAGGAACTACTTGCCGAAAAGAAAACACTCTATCCAGAGGACTGTACTTTGGTGAAAATGACTTTTAACCCAAATTCTGCATAGATTCTTTAACGGGTGGTAGAGTGGAAGCACCCCCCTCCCCACCACACACACACACACACACACACACACACACACACACACACACACACTTGAGCGCAACAAGTGAGGACTTAAATCAGATTACGCTGAACCAGAGACAGCGCCTGAGTGTCTTCTGCAACAGAGGCCCTCAAACATACTGGTGTCCCTGTTTAAATGGACAGATCACTTTAAGCACAACACATTTACACACCCAGTTACAGGTGTAATGACTGATTACATTAAAAATAATCAGTTTTAAAAATATTTGAAGATGTTTCCTCTGCATTATAATTTTCCTTTGAAATGGAAAATTAACCAATGGTCAGGTACAAAGAAGCAGTGAAGCTCAGTGATGTTATATATTCAATGATATTGACAATAATACACTCAGTGAGCTTATGGACTAGAAAAAAGTAGTCCTCGGATTGCACTTAAAGGACATGAACCTGAAATTGAGGCATATTATTAAAACATTGCCTGGCTCTCTCTGTATTTGGGAATGAGCGAGAGTATTTCACATGGCACTCTAAAGCTCTAAGGAAGTCTGTAGTTCCTGAATACCATCGCCTCAGCTGCTAGATGTGAATACACAAGGTCATGGCCAGAATCTCAATAGGACCACTGTCCACTACTACCACTCCCAACCTGCACCCCAGCAGAACAAAAAAACACATCCAATAGGGGAGAGAACATTGCAAGGCTTACTCACAAATTGTATCCAACAAAAGCATCTGACTAGTCTGTATGTCTGACAATGTCTTGCTTTATAAAAAAAGATAAGATTGTTCAACTAGGATAAATAATGTACAGCATGATAAGAAAATGAAATGGATGTGTCTATTAGGTCTGATATTGTTGTTTTTGCTTTTTGCTGCATAAGTGATGGGAAGAAGTTTCATATTTTGTCATGTGGTTACATGTAGTATGATCATTAGATGGCTTAGTGAGCTGCCATGCCATATAGTTCTTTAGCATCTGAGCCAGGTCATCATATTGCATTGTGAATGCTTTATTTCTGATGCCTTTTATCATAGAGTGACTCTTGAAGAGTTGAAAACTACTAATGTTATCTCAGAAAGTTTACATTATTGTAGTTACTGGGACCAACAAAGGATTTAAGTGAATAAAGTCATAATTGTTATTATGGATGACCACTATGGGCCACAGCAGACTCGGGATGAGATCTCACATCAGGACCTGAATGACTTCTAGTCAGTCACTATTTTGGGATCATGTGCATTATTCATGAATGTGTCTATATTGTTATTTACCTCACAACATTATGCTGCTCATATGTGTTTGCAAAATTGTTAAGTTTCTAAATATTTGCCAAAACAGCTGTCTGTGTAACTGTAAAACTGTGTTTAGCCATAGAGTAGTTTGATTCTGTCTCTGATTATGTGAGAAGTGAATATGAATGTATTTTATTTCTGCATTTGTTTACCGCATAAAATCTTAAATTGACAATTATGATTGTATAAAACCATTGCGGGTAACTCAATTTGTTGTGATTTTCCCATGAATTGCTGAGAAGAGAGCATATTTCTGTGAATTCGTTATTTATTGGCTTTATAAAGTCTATTATGTTTCGTCCAATGTTTACCTGTTATGCTACAATAAACAGTAGGATGGCACTTGTGCAGGCTTCAGAGTCTCCAATGAAACCTTAATCAGCGTAGATTGTTCTGATAAACAAAGGGCCATAATGAATGCTCAGTACTCAAAGCAAACATCACAACACTCCAAATCTACCCAGAAACTCACATGTTCCTGTGCAGACGATTCAACAGACCTCAGCGGAGATAACAACTTGGCAAACTAAAGTTTAATCTCTGGACTCCTGTAGCTCAGTGAATAGAGCATGGCACTATCAACACCTGAGGGAATGAGTTTGACACCCAGTGAACATACTCTGACTAATAAAAACTATGGACCCTTTCAAGAGAGTTCCATTATCAGCATCATAGTTGGCCCCACAAGACTTCCGTTTTAACATTCCATATGTTATCTTAATGTAGAGGAAGTAGATTGGGGCCCAAATAGAACGTTCAAGCATTGTTTTTGTTTTTATTGATGAAAGGGTCTATATCTGCGTAGTACATCGGTAGCATTAGCTACAGGCATAGTGCCCACAGGTACCGAGGTTTGAGTCTGACCTGAGATCATTATCCGAACCCACTCTACGTGTCTCTACCACGCATTTCTGGTCAACTCTTCGCTGTCCTGTCTATTAAATTCTAAATTTGTGGTAAAGAACTTTTAAAATAACATTTCATACCATGGCATGCAAGGTAGGTCATGTGAAAACATTTATTTTACTTTTATATCTTACTGTGTGTGAAAGGGGCTATAATTATGAGTGTTAAATTAACAAGCAGACATTTTGCAAACAAACCCTCATGGGGTTAGTATCTGCTTCAGATCAGTAGACAAAGAGACAGACAGCAGGTGACTAGCTGAGTCTCACAACCATTCGGCCGTGATCTGGCCCTCACGTGGCCCATATACGGTACGCTCCAGTAGCCTCCTGTGCAGCTGTGAGTATCTGGGCTGAGCTGCTGTTTGTTTGGATTCTCTTGAGCAGGTCCTACTGACAGAAGGGAACACAGAGCCTCACACTGAGCTGAGATGAGGATCAATGCAGCTCAGCAGAGCTGAGGAACTGCTACTGAGCTGCTATTCGTGTGGAGAAGAAAAGACAGAGCTGTACACGGAAATGTGATCAATTCATTAGCATATGTATGGATGTTTACACACACACACACACACACACAGTTAGAGATAAACATGCATACACAGACATACACAGACACACACACACACACACATGCTGCATCATGCACAATCACACAACACTTGTATCTGGGTTCATAAAATCATTAGAACTATTCCAAAGTATATATGTCACACACTCACAACAGAGGGGACTGTAGATTGATGTCAATATCTCCCGTTTAGCATATCAGGGAGAAAATAGCTGTCTTTTAAACTGCCTGCTCTCATATTTATTCATATTTATGTAGATACTGTAGAGGTGGATGGCTGACGGGCCAGATGTTCACTGGCTA
The DNA here is from genome assembly GCF_018492685.1 of Alosa sapidissima. Taxonomy (NCBI): domain Eukaryota; kingdom Metazoa; phylum Chordata; class Actinopteri; order Clupeiformes; family Clupeidae; genus Alosa; species Alosa sapidissima. Next base: position 14,059,486 of record NC_055977.1, read on the forward strand.
CCCTTTACTTCAAATGACATTTAATCTCACCCAATGTCATCCTCATATGTTATATAGATATGCCAAGTTAATCTGCACCTGAAAGTGGTTTTGGAGATCTCATTTTTGGGGTTTCATTTCTCTTTATGAAGACACGGTGGCATTCATTATGCAAATACCCACAGCGCATTCATCTGCATAATATGTAGCAGTGGCTGTGCTCATGCATGTGATGATGTATGTTGTCATTGGCTTTCAGATCGAACAAACTCACCGTGCTGGTAAACAGATGAGAAGATGCTGTCCACCTCTCGTATGTGGACTGTGGTGCTACTCTTCTGCTGGAATGGGGAAAAAGATTGGGGTCATATAGGTCAAACAGCATTAGGCTGATTATTTGAATTAATACCATCGCTTTGTATGAATTGAACTGGTATAGCCAGGTTAGGACAAAAACATGTGCCACTGGTTTAACAAAAGCAGTCTTTTTGTCCTTTCTAGGTTCGTCAGATTAACACACTCAATGAACTGCTCTGTTGGGCAATCGGAATCAGAATCAATTTTTTTATTGGCCAAGTATACTAAGAAATTTGACTTCGGTGAGTGTTAACTCTCTATACATACAACAAATAGACATGTGCGTAGCAGAGTCAGTGGACAGACAGGAAAGGCTTTACTGCCATAAATACAGAGATAAACATAAACACACCGAATCAACAGGTGCTGGAATTGCCTAAAGACAACCACTGAGAGAGAATACTTAGCTACTTATTGCCAACAGCAGTACTGCACACTGTCATGGTCATTGTCAAAAAAACAGGCACTATAAAGAAATAAATGCTCAGGAAGTGATGATGTTCGCTGTGCCAGAATGCACAGGCTGAAACATTGTTTATTAAACTTTAGTAGAGTGCCCAAAGGGTGTTTTGGGGCATCCCACCTCCAACCCCACCCCTATCAGCATGAAGTGTGTGGATTCTGTTTTTAGCATTCATAACTCACTCTTGTTGCTGCACCTGCATGTGGGATGTGCATGCTTTTATTCATTTTCAGGACACACTTTAACAGCCAGTCAACCTGCAGGATGGAGGTGACAGAGAACAGATTGTCCTTCTCTATCTGTCTTCTACACTTCCTCTTTCCCTTTCTCTCCGCTGGCTGTTTCCTCCTTCTCCTCCTCCTCCTCCCCTACAGCTGTATTGATCCGTTTGCAGTTCGGGGAGTAATGAGATGAGAAGTGCCCACGGGAGAGGGAGACTAGAGGAGTGTGTGTGTGTGTGTGTATGTGTATGTGTGTGTGTGTGTGTGGGGGGGGTTAATCACAGTCCCCAGCAGGTATGAACAGACACAGGGCAAGTTAACCTCAGAGGTCAGCCTACTTTCTAAAAGGTTGCAGGAGCATAGGACAAATGTGTCTTCAGATAGACACAGGCACACAGATAGATATCGACTGATGGGTTAAGTCTCACGTATGTGTGTAGAATGATTTCTAGCTTCTAATGTTAATACTGACACGCCACCACTATTATTATAGCAAATAAAAAATGTCAAGGACACAACTGTCATAGTTTCATTGATCTCTATAGAAGAAATCTATGGCACCTAAATACTCTAGGGAGCTCAAAGTTCTTGGAGTGGAACTGAGCGAGCTCCGTGTCACACATAGTGAAATAAAAATACACACATATGTACACACATGTACACGTGGGATATATAAGGAGAGTGCCGATGTGGCACAGAGTGTGCATGTGCACACACACACACACACACACACACACACGTACACGCACGCACACACGCACGCACGCACGCACGCACGCAGGCACGCACACACACACACACACACACATACGCACGCACGCACGCACGCACGCACGCACGTACGCACGCACGCAGGCACGCACGCAGGCACACACAGAATGAGCCAGAGACTATTTGAAGGCCTGGTAGTAGGGGATTTGTTCCAGGCACCTTTCTCTTGCTCTCATAAAGGCTCTTAATGACGCAGACGGTGGGGAGTGGAGACGGAAAGGCTACTCCACTCCACCTGTGTCTCTGTGTCTCACACACAGCCAGCACGCTGCCTCGGCCTGCTTCCTTTCTGCTGTGAATTAGACCTGGCCGAGGAAAAAAGAGCTTCCGTTCCATCTGTGACACACACATACACACACACACACACACATACACCCACACACACACACACACACACACACACACACACACACACACACACACACACACAAACACACACACACGCAGACATGGGCGCCCACCCACTCACACACTCACAGAAAGGAAGATGATGACGTCATGCCCATGCCCATATATGTATCCTTTTGATTGTTTAACTCTATGTTGTTGACCACTGAAAAGATCCCACGCTCAGAACATGCACAGGTGGAGACCGAAGGCAGCAGCAGAAACTGCTGAGGAAGAACAAAGTGAGAGAGGGAGAGAGAGAGAGAGAGAGAGAGAGAGAGAGAGGCAGGGGCAGGGAAAGGGACAGGGAGAGAGAGAGAGAGAGACATGGAGAGGGGGGAGTGAGAGAGAGTACACAGATAAGAGGAGTTTGAGAGGGAGAGAGAGAGTTAGATCAAAAATGACAGATAGAAGAAGAGAGAGGGAGAGGGATAGAGAGAGAGAGAGAGAGGGAGAGAGAGAGAGAGAGATGGGGTGGAGAGGGTAAAGCAGACCAGAGAGGGGAGAGGACAGCATGAAAGAAACAAAAAGACAGAAAAGTGGGAGTGAGGGAGGAAGGGAGGTGGAGAAGGTAGAGAGAAGGTATAAACCTAAGCGGGTGATGAGAAAAAAAGCAACCTAATTTTCTGGCTCATTTATCCCAGATTGGGAATGTTGCATGGCAATAAAAAAGTCTCTTGTTGTGATATAACGACAGCGTGACATCCATTACGGCGAAGAGGCAGAGAGAGGCAGCAAGAGAAGCCGGTCGCTCGGTCGGCCATAATTATAGCCTCTGCCAACAATGCCCAATCTTCCCGCTTCAAGACTAATTATTCCTGAAAGAACACATACATCATACGACTTACAACGAACAAAGAGAGGGATCGGATGACTGACCACTTTACCATGCAGCTAAAATGCACATTACTAGACATGGATGTGTTTCTTTTTGCTGTAACTGAACTGGGAGTGACGGTGCGTTGATCACAAAGAGGGAAAAAAAACAAATAAAAGTTAATAGGAAAGAAAGCGAATTAGCAAGATGATGAAGAAAAGTTTTTTCCCATTAAGGAAAGCTAGAGTGATGGTGTATGTTTGTTTATCAACTTGTTGGGGTGAACTGATTGGATTAACAGTGGAGTGGATTTTAAAGGTGCTAGTTGTGATTTTGAAGGCGTTCACATTTTTGTCAGCCCCAGGTACTCACAACCCTTCAGCTGTCCATTCTGAGAGTGTGCTTGTATACAGTCATTGCTCTGTATGTATTGGGAAACAAAAAACAGGTGGCTCAGACCAACCAAATCAACACAATGCTAGACTAATCCTCATTGTCATATGTGGATGTGTTGAACATCTTTTTTCTCCTCCATAGGGAACCACAAGTCTGAAAGGGCTACAGAATGGGCACATTCAGAATGCCGCATCGGTGCCTGTTTTTCTACCTGTGACAAGTTTATGTCTGCTATTATGCTGGTATCACGAGGGAGTCTTTTTTTTCTGAGTGTATATGTGTGTGGGACTATATCTTAAGAGAATGCCCCCGCAGACATAGGAAACAGGAAACTCATTTCACCCCGGGCAGTTTCTTGACACAACAGGTCCTCCTCTCCCCTCTGCCAGTGACAAGGTCCAGATGCCAATCTGCACACCTGTCAGTGTGAGTGAGTGTGAGTGCAGGGCACATTGCTGACACACACAAACACACACACACACACTGACACACACACACACACACACACACACACACACACACACACACACAAAGAAACCCACCCTGAATTCTAAGCACCTCAGTGGGGCCATAAGAAGTCAAAGTTTATCACTCTGTTAAAACACTGTTTGAGACATTCTGTGGTGGTGCAGCACATTGGTAGCCTAGAAATCTAGACGCGCCCCTAGCGGCAGCTGCCAGGGCTAGTCTAGCAACTCTCTGTTGGCTTGTGAGCTCCAGAAATCGAAACTCAGGCCAATCAGGCCAATGAAATCGTGTATAGAGTCGTTAGGTGGGCTTAACATAATGATTGATGGCAGAGTTGCAACGGTTTGGCTTGAATTCCCTGCTACTTGAAAACAAATAAGATGGATGTTGCTGTTGGCGAACAGTGTGAGTTAAGCTTTTATTAAGTTGGCAAACGTTTGAACTAGCCAACTAGCTCCGCTGGTGGGAAACGCATGGGACTAATAGCGCTGCCGCTGTCCTATTGCGTGCAGAGGGAATTTGAAAGACAACTGATTATCCCGCCCCTCGGACTGAGCACTGTGAACGGTGAGTGCCCAGACCCTACATTTTAATGTGGGTCTGGCTCGTCAGGCTAGCACATTGGCATCATGCCACAGAACGTGTTGATATTTAATTTAATGATATTCACAGGTGTTGTTAAGATTTCAACAAAGAATGTGTTAGGGACACAGATGGGACTCTAAACACCTGCACTGACATATTTGGAATAGACATACAAACTGTTTTTACTAAAACAAAGGGGTGAGAAATCAACTTAGTCTCAGCAAAGAGTGTTGGGTGACCTGAATAAGCAGTATCTGTGAGCAGGGGTCCCTTGCCTGAAGTTTAGCTCATCGATCACAAGAAGGAGGTTAACAGCAATGCAATGTAAGCATAAAATACAAATAAACAAAAGATATTGCTGTTTAGGCAAGGTAAACATGAGGATACATTACGGACATACAGTACATCACCAATATCTATGAGGGTACAATTCTGAAAGTTCACAGCTACACATCATATACAAAATGGCGATAGTGTTGAATTTCAGTGGCTGTCTTCGGCATTACACTTGTGTGTGTGTGTGTGTGTGTGTTTGTAGGGGGGCATGATTACCTTAGCTGTGTTTTATACTGGGAGGTGGAGGTGGATGGTGAAGACCCATTTGAGGAGTTGGAGAGATTCTGACAGGCAATCTCCTGGTACATTAGTGGAACAAGCCAACTGAGGCCGCACCCTGTTAACTCCACATATGGGGCGAAGGGGCAATTACAAGGGGCAATTACAAATACAAAAACACACGGCACAAGCCAATCCAATTGCGTAGCAGTAATTAAATCTGTGGCAAGAACGAATGCAGACAGCCTTATGAGGAAAAAATACAAGCCTGTGAGAAACAATGTCATTACCATCGGTTGGAATTAAATGAATAACACCCTACGGCCTGCAGGGAGAACATCAGTAAAGGTTGTCCTATGTACAACACGATGACTAATTAAATTCTGACAAGACAAAATGAGTTATCCGAGAAAAGTCAAGGAGGGCATGTGACATGACATAGACCTATACTCAAGGTCCTATGTTTGTAAATGCACTCAACAGAGACAAAGAAATCAGTCTCCCCAATGAGCATAATGCATGGATACCCACGGGGCATTGCCCTTTATAAATAAAATAATCCAGTTGAGTGGATTTATTTGCTGTAGACATCTTGACACCTTTACAAGACAGCAAATATGAAATAATCTTCCTCTGATTTGCATTTAACCCACAGTGTTATTAATAGACATGCTTTTGGGCATCATTATTAGATTAGGTTGAATTAAATATGAAATTAAGTTGTTGACAAATATGCAAACATTTCCGTGGGTGTGTGTTAAGGGTATAAGAGTTGGCTTCACCCACAGATGTGTGGGCTTGTTACTTGTTACTGACATTTCATGTGGGTAACATGCTCCCAGCGTCGTGAATAAAGCTGCAGTCTCACACCAGTTGTCTTGGATTAATTTTGACCACAATAAACATGATAAACAACCAGTGTTTCTCAACATAATCATGCACTTTATGCTCCCAAAACAGAAATTGCACAGGAAGAACTACCATCCTTCTGCAATGCCATTAATGCAGTAGTAGAGAGATTTCATTTTTTTCCTCTCAGCTAAAACACTGACCGCCCCTTTAATCTACCAAATATGGCCTTCAGAGCAAGCAACTTTGCTTTACATAGAGATAGGTAGTAGTAAAAGTAGGTAACAAACGATATGCATCAACCGAGTGAGTAATAAGACATAAACAAGAGAAATTAGGCTATTATGAAACTGAAGAAAATAAACATGAATCACAAGTACAAATTCTACTTACTGAAGTGTGAAAGGCCTGAGTGCATCGGCTCCTTGGGGAAAAATCAAATGAATATTGATGAATTATATTACTTAATCTGAGCTTCTTTTCCTACGAATACCCTATCATTTGCATAATAAGTGGAACATTATGATAAACTGCAACTCCTTTGAGAAACACTATAAGTAAAAAATACTTAATTCAGACAAAACAAGCCACATTATGCTTAATAAATAGTTATGTTGTTGTGCAAATTTGTATTCTGAGGTTGACAAACAACAGCGTTTCTCCAGAAGAGAAGGCAGCAGTAAGGTGAGGAACACAGCCCACAGATAGTGATTTCTCTGCCCCCAGCCCCCAGTCAGATACACTTGAAACCCTGCTGCATCTGTTGCTTTCCAGCCTTTGGTTAAGCAACGCAACAGCAACAGCCTTCTTCTGCATGCTCTTAGGTGTGAGTCAAGCTGGAACACAGACTACCTCAGACATCTGTCAGCTGTTGCAGAACACACAGAGAGGCTCATTCTAAACACAGATGACAACAACAACAACAACAACAACAAAACAGGACAAAAGAAACAGAAGCGCAGGGAAGACAACACTACTGATTTATGATGTATTATTGTAATATTGTTTAGATGAACTGAGAGGTACTAAAGTAAAGTGGGAAATAAACAGAAACTCAAGTCAGACAGACTGAGGAATCAGCGCTAATCATGAACGAGCAGGTGCAGCGCGATAAACAATAAGAGCTAAACAATAAACAATAGCTAATTACCATCATTAAGGACCAGGACCAGCGAACTCTGCCAAATTATATGGATATTTATTAGATTCAGCCATCCTCATACATTCATTAAGGTGATCACCTCAAGAGCACCCTTCATTCACCTATTTATAACACAAAGGGGACATGTAGACACCAAGAGGAGAGAACACGTGGTCAATAACATGTTTTAAACATGATTGGGAAAATGTACTGCTTTTTTCTAATACACATTTCATATCTGCTTTTCACCAGTCAGACTTCTTTGGGTTTGCAGAGAGTAGAAGAGGTGAACCTGGTTTTCAGAGGATAAAATGTCAGATTTGAGACATCAGAATGTGTGGTCCATTCCTGGCTGTGCACAGTTTATATAACCATGTTTAACCTGTTGCACAGTTTATATAACCATGTTTAACCACAACATTACTTAGAAACAGCTTTATGCATCTTACAAAGGACTGACATACAAATATGGAATGACATTGTGTTGAAATGAATTCACATGGGACCAGTACAACAGAGTTGACTTCTGCCTGACCCTTATAGTCCTATAGTCTCCACTGACTGACTAATGGACAACTTTTGACCTCTGACCTATCTATTTTGCGGCTTGCATCTCACTGGTTGTTGATCTTGAGGACGAACAGGTTGTTGGAGGTCAACACGTACAGTCTCTCTTTGGAAGCCCTGAAGCCCAACATGGGCTGGTTGGTGTCCAAGCTCGCCACCTGTTGCTTGGCGACTTGGCCGACCTGGCGGCCCTGCTTCCTGTTGAAGAGGACGGTGTCCACGGGCGATGGCTGCCGGTACAGGAAGACCCGCCGCAGGCACTCGCCCAGTGCGGCGAACGAAAAGTCGGGAGCGCAGGTCGCAAACTTCTTGTCACGCTTCGACGCCTGGACATAACCTGGAGAAATGAGTGGACGTGCACAGCATTGACTGACAGCTGAAAAGTTCATTTGACGAGTTTTATCTAACCTAAGCAAATGTTATTCCTCTCTATTCCATATTAACTTATGAAGGGCTTTAAAAAAATGTAAATGGAAAAACAAGTTATTCAAGTGAACACCATGCAGAGAAGAGCTGGATTTAATGGCAATGTTCGTCATAGTCTGGTGGCTCAGCTCAAGCTGCCATTTTCACCACACCAAGCACCACATGCTTCTGTGCAAGCATTCCAAAAAGAAACATCATTTTCATCGTGCCTTTCCAAATGTTTTTATTGTGTGTTTTAAGGCTAGCATTAGAGCCACAATTTACTGAGTGTGCCAATGATGCAGGATTGTCTTTTTGTGAAATACAAGGACTACAGATGTGAAAAAGTGGAATGCATGAAGCATAACAACCATAAAAACAATTGTCTATTCTGCATGCTTTCAAGAATCACCTAAAAGGAATCAGCCATGTAAATATATACAAGAGCACACAAAAGCACATATGCATGGACATATACAAACAAACACACACTCTCACACACACAGGAGTACATGCTACGCACATATAAATGCATTCACATGCACACACACGCATATACAGGAGGACATGCAAACAAACTCGTGCACATACACCCTCTCTCTCTCTCGGTCTCACACACACACACATATAAGCACACACACACGGAAGCACACACATACAGGAGCATATGCAAATAAGCATGCACTCACACGGACAAACACAACCATACATACAGGAGCACATACAAAGAAGCACGAGTGCACACACACACTCACATTCACAAACACACACAGACACAAATGCACACACTCTCACACACACGCGCACACACATACACACACACAGACAGGACAGACACACACACACATACACAGACAAAGGGACACACACACACACACAAAAAGTATGTTTGCTATTTTCCCCCAGTCTCCCGGCTGGCTTACCAAGGGCGTTAAATGTGGCGACGTGCTCCCACATTGCATCAGGCTGGTCAGGTCTGGGCTGCCAGAGCAGGGCATCCACATCGTGCCGCAGGCAGAAACATGGCATGTCCGTTGGGCTCACGTCCACACTGAACAGGTACTGGTGGCTGCCCAGGTTTACCTAGGTAGAGAAAACACAACGATAAACAAACAAACAAACAAACACAAAACTCTCTGACCATCTGGTGGAGGTCATCATATCTCAGTCCTCTTACAAGGTCATCTGAATCTGGCTCAGAATGCAGATGCTGGACTATTGTCTCACTTTGGTTAATATTGCGTGATGGGCCCAATGGTCTGCTGTTGGCCTGAGCTCTCTTTTTAATTATATATTAAGAGTGGATTTTAAATTGGTTGGGAGCAGAGGAGAAATCCATTAAAACTACCTGAAACTTAAAAAGCAGCTATGGGGTAGACTTGCCATGAAGTGGACATCTCTTCAGGAGCTTTTTTGAGGAGGTGCCATTATTTCTCTCCTGGGCACTACAAAATGGAATTTTGACCATATTATACAGCAAGCTTGAATTAGTACACCTCATGTCTGTCTAGGCAGTGCAGTGACCAGAGCCTAGCTCTGAGTGGCCATAGTTCACACATATATCAACCCGTCATGTTGAAGGACAAGCCACACAAGCTCATCTATGCATGACATTGTCAAGGCTGTCTTTCCTTTAATCATTTCAGACACACAGGAACAGTTTCCTGGTCATGGATTATGGGTCGTCCTTGACTAAAAGGGAACTTCAATGGAAATCTCTATTTGAAAAAAAAAAGGCTTTTAGTCTAGGACTAGGCTGAATCGGCGTACGAGAAACTGGCCGACAGATTCCCACAGAGACGTGAGTGATGTGTCGGCAATGCCCTCTTTGGATGCTGCCTCAGAGCAGCTTGTGTCTGGTTTGGTGAGTGGAGCTGGAACACGAGAAGCTGAACACCAACTGCTCAGAGTCAAAGAGTCTCCTGTACGGTTATTATAGGAACATGCCAATTTCTTGTGTACCGCAGAGTTAGATAAGAGATACATACCTTTCTCTTTTCTGTGCGTGTAATAACCCAGTTTGACACCGTTAGCCTATTTTAGCATAATTCACTGAAACTGGGTTGTTCCAGGTAGCCTATAAATCCCTTTTAGCACAAAACTATTCCGACCCATTCCATATTCTGACTTAAGTGCATTCTTACTTGACCAGTAGGTTTCGACTACCTGTTAATGACATAAGCACCAGGCAAAAACTACATTGTGTGAGAGATATAAATAATAATAATAATAATAATAATAATAATAATAATAATAATAAAAATGAAAAAAAGATTTAGAATTAAATTTAAATTAATTATGTACTCTACATGGCTCGGCTTAAACTCCCACCCCTCCCTCGTTCAACAAAACCCGCTTGGTGAGCCCAGACATAACAGACTCGTCTCACTGGATTACTACTCCAGAGAGTGACATTATCATTTGGCTGAATGTGGCTCAATGTCATGCTACAGAGGAACTAATGGCTGTTGAGTCTATTACAGTAGAGAACTCAATGTAATTAGAGGGTAACACTCCCATCACATGAGCCACGGGGAGTCTCGCTCCTTGCTTTTTCTTGTGATCGTGGTGATTAGGAACACCACATTATTCTCAAAATCTGAAGACAATGTTGGAGCAAATTGCACTGCAGGACCGAAGAAGCAGTCCTCTCAGATGATTATGCAATTTGTTCAAAACAAAGCTCAAGATTGCTAATATATCTGAGCTAAACAGCCAGTCACCTACATGCCTCCCTTCTACAGTATATTTCTGAAGAAAAGTGGTTGAAAAAGCTCGGTCTGAACCAGTAACGGAGCGGTAGCGGAGAGCTCCTGTCTGAGGCGGTCTGCCCCCCTTTTCCTACATGTCGGGTCATCTTCATCAACAGAGTCTCAAAACCGTCCATAAATAATTGAGCAAATCAATAAAATCATTAAGGCGAAGTAAAAGCAGAGATGCTTCTGTCCGACATGACCTGGAGTCCTCCCCAGTGTCCTCTCCTCTCCCATGCGTTGGGTGATCCTCATCATTGGTGCGCATCATGGCACGGCCCCTCAGCAGGCGGAGACGCGGCAGTGCCAAGCTTTCCACAGTTAGGAGCTCATTAACCAGAGTGCCCTTAACCAAGCACCCTTAAGATCTTATGCGAAGTTCCAAAACGTGGTGCATGACGCGCACCTGGGCACATAAACATCTCCAAAGCGTACTAGTTTTGTGGTTACAGACACGTCTCTCATCGCACAAGCTAAAATAATAATATCTCCAAGCTCCAAGTTTGTGTGAATCCACAAAATAGGGTGTTATTTTCTTGTGAATTTCTTTGAGCAGGCCTATAATAAGTCCAATAGCCCCCCCCCCCCCCCCCCCCATGCCCCCACTTCATACCATCACCACACCAGATCACTAATGTGGACTCCAACCCCCACCACTACCACCACAACACACCACACCACACCTCTAGTGCGATGGGGTAGTCTTCACTTTGTAGGTGGACCAACAACCCCCCCCCCCCCCCCCCCCCCCCGACCCCTGATCCCCCTTACCACACACACAGGTGCTGAGATGGTCTCAGGCAGATGTGAAGTGTCTATGGGTTTGTGCAGTACCATGATAATGAAACCACTCGGGGAATGAAAGTCCAAAGTCCTGAACAATTTTACCCCCAAATACACCCCCCCCCCCCCCACCCACACACACACACTCCCACAGTGTGCAAAGCTGGTCTCAGGCAGATGTAGCGCGTCAAAGCGGTGCCCTGATAATGAAACCGCTCTGGAAGGAGAGCGTCCAGCGCACATCTCTCTCCTCTCATCAGACTCATTATATTTCTCTCAGCCTTTGCCAGTCAGTTTCCCTGGGTCAGCTGGGGTTTTCGCTCGTCACATCTGCTACTTACACCCAGTCTTTTGTGAAAAAAATGCAAGACTTGTCACAAAACTCTAAAAAACAAAACAAAAAAAAGGACAAAAACAACACACTTTAGGAAGCTTTTATGAGAGAAATAAAGGATAACAGCCGATGATTGCACTTGTTAGATGTGCTTTATGTTCTTTCCAATTCATACCAAAATTACTGGCTTGGTGCATCTACAACGTAATCATCAGCTCTGTGTGCCACTTGCTTACAAAGCAATGCAGGATGTACCATAGTTCCATAGCCAGGAGTCACAAAAACTTCGGAGGCAACAAACTTTCTTTCCACTTTGCTTATCGAGGAAGAGCGTCAGTGCTCTCTAAAAGCAACAGCAATGTCATAATGACAATTCACAGGAAACGGTAGTGTCATCCCCAAAAGAACTCGGAGATAGTTAAGAAAGGATATTAACCTTTGGCAGGTCTGAGCAAGCACACCTTGACACCTGATTCATTCACATTTTGAATGTATTTCATTTGCAAATATAGCCAAGTTTTATGACACAGGGGGGCATTAAAAAAACAGGGTTGAGATGACAAAAAATATGCGATAAAAAAAAATGATGCAGATGAAGTTTAGAAACGTTAGTTTTAGACAGACTTCTGTAACTGGTAGAAACACAAAGATCCGCTAGAGAAAGTACAAAAAGTTATAATACAAAGGTTTCACATTTAAAGGGCAGTGTGTGATACAACAAACTCATTCATCTATGTATAGTATAGTATAGTATATATACTTTTTTGATCCCGTGAGGGAAATTTGGTCTCTGCATTTAACCCAATCGGTGAATTAGTGAAACACAAACAGCACACAGTGTACACACAGTGAGGTGAAGCACACACTAATCCCGGTGCAGTGAGCTGCCTGCTACAACGGCGGCGCTCGGGGAGCAGTGAGGGGTTAGGTGCCTTGCTCAAGGGCACTTCAGCCGCAGCCCACTGGTCGGGGCTCGAACCGGCAACCCTCCGGTTACAAGTCCAGAGTGCTAACCAGTGGGCCACGGCTGTCAAATGATCAGCACAAGATTCATTTTATATTCATCATATTCATACATATCCACCCAGAATACCATATATTTTACATTGTGTTTAAAAATATAAAAGATTCCATCTGAATAGAGCCAGTCATGGGTTGAAGAGGCCTGGAACAGACATTGACAACAAATCTCTCTTATCAGGACAGCGTGCATGCAAGCACGCCACTCGCATAATTTGCCTGTACGGCACTTGTAAAGGACTTATTCACAAAGGGAATCAATGTCATTTCTAGGGGCTGGTGTAGGCACCAGACTGCCAGAGTTCTGCAGATTTGACAGAGAATACTACAGAAAATAACAAAAACATTAACAGCTGACAAAGAGAAAAAAGGCTACCTGCACAACAACAAAATGATTCAACTGGTAAACAAATTGACACACCCATTCAACAGAAGCACACTCTGGGACAGATATTCATAATTCTGAATTCTTTCCTCAATCACAATAAATCACCATTTTGTCTTTTGCTGCTGACATATGTGTGTTTTATTTATTGTGTTCTTAGTACTGTACACAGGTATTGTCTTATTTATTGTGTTTGGCATCTTTTTAAACCGGTCTTAAATGTTTCCTTCTTTTTGACTTCCTTAACTCTTTCTTTTATCTTCCTTTTTTTGTTCTGCATCACCAAGTCAAATTCCTGTGTACTGTGTACATTTGGCCAATAAAGCAATCCTGTATAATATTATTTAACCTTCAACAACAAGTCTCATCTTTTTGACTTTCAGTCTTGTCCCAGTTTTTCCACGATTCCACAAATTCTGTTTTAAATAATTATGGCAATATATTGACTGAGAATAGAAATCTGAATGCCAGCCTTGCCTTGTCTGGTCTAATAGGGTTTGTGTTCTTGACTAAGGGGAGGACAGATACTGAGAAACCAGCCTTGAGCGCTGACATGCTCATAAAGAGAGCTGACTAGAGTCCGCTGTTTTGTGTTTGTGTGTGTGTGTGTGTGTGTGTGTGTGTGTGTGTGTGTGTGAGAGAGAGATAGACTGCCTGCTGTACTATGTAGATGACTACATCAAGCCTTGACTGACATCAATAAACCCCAGCCTTCTTCACATCCCCATATCAGCCCCGGGCTCTCTGTCCCTCTTTGAAGAATAGGAGCTTGTCACACCATCGAGAACACACAAATATTTAAAAACATAAATAATATGGATGCACTACAAGCCAAGACAGGCGTCAATGGCTATGTCTGCAATACAAGCCAAAAGCAGCATCAATTCCATTGACTCCAAATACGGATGCAAACCAGAAACGCCAGTTTCTTTTCATCTGTATGAATAATTGAAGTCCCACAACACTGTGTTTTTAAAAGCAAGTACTTTTGTATAATCGTCAAATTAATTTTGATGGTATATGGTCATATGAAGGACAAATGAACACGTATGTAGTTCCCAGTAGCCACCCAGACTATGCAGTTCTGTGGTTAGGGAACACACTGTGAATATGAACAAAAAAACAAAAGCCTTCACAGCATGACAATGCCAACATTACTGCCAAAAGAGACCAGTTAACATGTTAACACGCCTGGGGGGAGCCGTAGCGCACAGGTGATGTTGGCATCCCGTACCACGGGCAGGCTTAGTGCCCACAGGGACCCGGGTTCCAGTGCAGCCTGAGGTCATGCGGTCAAGACCAGGGCAAGACTAAAAAAATTCGAAATACTGAAATGTTAGCAAGCTTTCTTTTCTTTGCCAACTGGGTTGTTAGTAAACACCTCAAGCTGGTGTGGGGTGAGCGTGCCGGTGCATTACGCATTGTAATGGCCACCGTGCATCACCCAGGTGGACGCTACACACTGGTGATGGTTAGTGAGGCTCCCCCTTGACTACATAAATTGTTGTTGCTGTCGTAGGTAGTGTTTGCAAGGATTCTGCATGCTTTTAGGGTAGTTACTCCAATTTTTGTCCAAAACGTAATGCAACTTTAACAGCCCAAACTGACCGATGCCTACACAATGCAACGATCACATACCACCAAATATGGCCATGATCTGGGGTTGATCTATTCAACATTAGGGAAATATAAGCAGCAATTTCCAATGGAGTGCCCACAGCAGGAGCAGTGCATCAACAGAAACAGGTCTGTAGGCCGCCACAGACGTGAGGCACGCACCATGTGCATGTGGCTTGCGGTGCAGGGCAATGTAACCAGCTGTATCCATGGAAACACCCAAGTACTGAACACATGAGAAAAGAAACAGCATGAGACATAGTGGAGATCAAGCCAGGCCTTCTATGATACACAGCCACAGAAAGCTATCGCCACCCTTACATTATGGACAAACAAACTCAGGCTTGCACCTCAAGACCTCTGTAATGCTATGTCGCTGCATGTTGGCTGATGCTCAATTCTACACCTTGAGTTGTGACTATTATCAAAGTTGAGTTATTGTCATTAAACAAATAAAAACACTTAAATCATCAACCTAAATGTGTTTTTATAAATATCCAATGCTGAACTGAACACCTGAAGTGAACATAAAAGTAACAAACCATTTGTAAAGAAATATAGCAAATCATAGCCTGGCCCCGCCCGTCTCTATCTTAGCTTATTTACTTTCACTGAGATATCAGTCTGGCTATTCTAAATGCACCAACGTTGCCCTCAGTCATCAGGAGGGAGAACCAATCAGCGACAAGACGGCATGACGTTAGCTTTTAAAAATTGAAAGTGGCGGTGGCAATGGAAGAATCAATGAAGTGGTAGTAGTAACGCCAACAAACATCAAATTATTGCAGTCGGAAGAATGTGTACATTTATACAGCAAAGGCCTCACTGCCAATGCAGTCTCTTATGCAGTCTCTCAGTTTCCAAACATTAGTGGTGAAGTAAGAAGTAACCTTAGGAATTGCTGATCAATGCGATTAGTTAAGCTGGATCAATTATTTCAAGGTGATCACAAAGTCTACACCAATAGGCAGTGCTAGAGCTGTGGGAGCTTGGCGAGCGTGTGGTAGCCTGAAAAGTTGTGGGTTCAATACCCAGCTTCCACCGTTGTGCCCTTGAGCAAGGCACTTTCTTTTTTCCCAATGGAGTGACCTCAGGCCCTCTTGACAAAGTGCATGGTCTGGTGACACAAATCATGCCTGACACAGTGACTAAATGTAAGGGAAACACTTGGTCTGACAGCATAATTCGAAGTCACATTTCTGGAAAAACCTAAATGGCCTCTCCTGATGTCCTATATGCAGCATGGACCATTTGCTGCATCTCACACACTGAACTGAAGTCTTTGTTGGCCGACTGTTTTAAAATACTTTCACACGAGACACAGAGAGAGAAACACTCGTTCCCATCTGATAATGAGTCCTTTGTAATGTAATGTTTAATGCAATGCATCGTTGCCCTCTCTTCATTTCCCAAACCTGCCGTAGACACTTACATCCCCATTTTGCACTGACCTGATATTCCCCTGCTCCCTTTTCAAATGCTGTGTCACTTTGCAATGAACCAAAGTACACGTCTGATGGTAGTAATCTACACACACAACTTGATCCCCTGATCACTGTGACGACATGCTCCAAACTACCGTAATTACATAACTACTAAGGGTAAATCTCAAGGCTATATCAACCTAAGACTGGGGATAAAACAAACAGTACCACCACTTCTACTTGAAGGAAATGATAAACATATAAATAAATTTAAAGGGTTAAAATGCTCCAATCCTTAGTTTAGGGTGACCTTAATTAAAGGTAAACGAGATACTGACTCAAGGGGGGAGTGTCACACAATATAACTCAGCTATTTATTATGTTGATAATGCCCCTATCTTTGAAGGAACTAACAGTCTGACAACTTACCCATGCGGCAAACACTCTCCCCCCACACTATACAAACTAGAGAACAAAACAAAACAAAACCAACACCAAACTGACCAGACTTAGGTCAGGATCCGACATCATAACGTCTAGAATATTGAATCCGTTGAAGCTGTGAAAAGACCGGCTCTAATCTGGCCCTGATGTGGCCTTGATCTGGCCCTGGTCCATGTCTTGAAGCCATTTTCTGTCTGGCTCCTTTCCCCTCAGTGAAAAGGCCAGGCGTAAAGCCTATGGATGCGTGAACTGTGCCCTGCTGAGCCGTGGGAGCCGTGAGGGTGAGTCATCTCCAGAGCGAGAGGGGGATGACTAAATCATGCTCAAGCATGGAAGGCCACTTGAGGGGATTTAATCCTGGATAATCCAAAAAGTGTAAGGAGAGGCAAGGACGGTGCTGAGGGACCTACTCATACTTCATATTTATTGAGGGGGGAGTGTGTGTGTGTGTGTGCACGGGGTGGGGTGGGGGGTGTTAATGAGAAATAAGTAGTCAATGGTCCAGAGACCTCATGTACAAAGACTTGCCGACCCCATTCATCACAGATTTTATGGAAAGCTCTTCAAAATCTGAAATGTTTGATAAGCCATCAGCAATCATGGAAATAAACATCAACACTGTCTCTTAACTCATTGAGTGCCAAAAATGTAATATTACGTTTTTCCTTCCCATGCGTTGAGTGCCAAAAACGTAATATTACGTTTTTAGCTTTTTTTTTTAAATTACGAAACTAGACACTCTAACACACCTTATATGTGATTTTGGAAACTCTGTGATGAATGGAAATTAAATATATGACGATCGAAAACTCATGAAAACGCACAATCTGGACATTTTATCTGGACATTTTATCATAACTCGGTTGCCGCTTTGGGTCGAATCGGTGATGCATGCACGTCAGGTCAAAACCAGGCCATTTTCGTGGGTCTATCACTAGGTGGCAGTCTCGCCAGGTCTCGCTGATCACTTCCCGGAAAGTTTACAGGCAACACTTCATATTTCATGAAAGACGTTATATCTCCATTTCTAGAAAAAAACAGCGATTTTGATGGTCTGCACCCACTGAGGGCTTAAAGTCTCACCTTTTAAACGAGCCATTGTATGTGTTCATAGCTATAACACAGAATATGCTGTGGCTGTACAAACATCATCAACAATGGTCTAGATTGCTGGCACTCTAGGACAAAGCTTCCGACAAAGCATTCAATGAGTTAATAGGCCCACACGTTCACATTCCCTTTTAATTCTTGATATTCTCTAATAAGGCTACAGTTGTCATTATGCTGTATTGTATAATCTAGCAGCATTTGCGCATGTTGCATATCCATTTATTTAGAAACCTAGGTCTATACCTCAAAGTGTTATCATTTTCAATAACATAATCATAATATACTGCAAATAAAGGCATAGTCTCATGATCAACTAGGCTAATGTTGGTGCACTGCATTGCCTGTAAGTGTCGCCAATCGATGATACACATTGGAAATGTGCGTACTCCAGACATGAAGTTGGTGTGGAGAAACGTACATTCTTACGTTCATTTTACTCTTGATAATATCCGACTGTGAGCGTGAAAGATGGCGTACAAACATTTTTGTGCGTACGCAAGCTTTGTACATGAGGCCCCAGGTCACCAGGGTAACCAGAGTGTCCACTGTTTAATAAACCATATTAAAGGTTTAGTTCCTGATTCTGATCCAATACACTCTTTGTCAAATTTGGTCAAATATATATGACTTTGGTCAAGAAGTGTCTGCTAAATGTAATGTAATGTAATGTAAAATATACCTCCCATTCATCTAGCTGTCTGTTCTGTGTTTGTGGCCAAAAACACTCCTGTGTGCACAGTTCTGGCTTTGTAAATTGGAAATAAAGAAAGTGGTTCATAACTGAACAATACAGTATTCCAGCCAATCAATGAAGCTGCTTTATAAGCATTACAAGGACTCAGCATCTGATTGGCTGCTGCTGAGTTATATCAAGAACCTTTTTTACGCGGATTGAGGACAGAGGGTTTAAAAATGGCACTGCTTTGATGAAAGTAACAAAAGAGACTTTACACTACTCCCTAAAACAACTGTTCAAATTGAAAAAGAAATTAAATATTCCATTCAAATTAAATCGACAAAAACACACATATAATTGTTCCCAAAAAAGGATAATAAGCCACTGCTCAAACTAAGAATAAGTGTGTGTCTTAATGAGAGCAAGGACATGTTGTGTTGTCTCACCACGTGGCTGGGCTTGAGTGTATCTGCGTCAAAGCGCATCAGGTTGAAGCTGTCTTCTGGAAACATGTCACAGTCCTCCAGTTCCTGAGCGTTACATGGAGGCTTGTCCTTCTCAGGGTTGGAGTTCTGAAGACACAGGACGCAGGGACACAGAAGAGAGAGGTTAGGGGAAGGACATAAAAGACTACAGTACAGTCATAGGCTTAGGCTTACATAACATTTCCCAACACACACACACACACACACGCACACACACACACACACACACACACACACACACACACACACACACACACAATACATATTTTATCTAAAAATTGACGGAACAGACCAATTAATTCATGTTTAAAACATTAATGTATTTACATGTGGTTGGCAACTACAATGTTAACACTGGAGTATATGAAAACAGAAGACACAGCAAGGGCTCAGAGATTCCCAAATTCTCAGGTTCTCGAAGGGAGTTGCGAAGGGAGCGAGCCAATATTACTGAGAGACAGACACTACAAGAGAAGTGAAAAGTGATGCCCTAGGAGGAAAGCTAATGTGAACATTTCTCAAAATTCTTTTAGGATGAATAAAGTAACGATCTATCTATCTGAATAACTGACTGACAGATAGACGATGAACAGACATAAAGTTGAGGAGTGCAGCCCTCCCTCAGGCTTTCTGTGGGAAGGTGGGAGAATAAACATGGCTAGCCGACAGGAAAACAGACAGACGGACAGGTAAACAGACAGAGAGGCAGAGAGATTGACAGGTGAAGTGGGATAATGCAGACAGACAGACAGACAGAAGGAAGACGGAAGTGTGGTGTAGTGTGGAGGGGAGTGTAAGTATGTCTGTCTGTGCTAAAGAGGGAGAGTAAATGCAGAGCACAGAGAGATGGATAAAGAAAGAGAGATAAAGAGATAGAGAGAGAAAGAGAGAGAGAGAGAAACTAAGGACTCCGTAAAAGGAGACTGAAATAAAAGTGGAACGATTTTATCCTTGGATATGGATAAAGAAACAAACACACAGACAGACAGAAAAAGAGGCAGACGGGATATACGAGGAGTGGAGTTGAGGTGTGGTGCCCACCATGTCGTCGGTGGTGAGGTGGGCGAGTCTCTCGTGGATGAGGGCGGCCTGCTCCTCGGTCACCACATGCTCCCCTCTCCTGTCCCCCAGAACCAGCTCCGGCCACATAGGGCCCTCCTCACGCTTCTGCAGAGAGATCTCCAGACTGCACACACACAGGCACACACACACATGCACATACACACATGCACACACACAGACAGACAGACAGACACACGCACACGCACACACACACACGCACACAGACACACACAAACGAGCATGCACGCACATACACACACAAGCACACAGACATACAGAGACACACACAGAGAAACAGACATGTGCACGCACACGCACATATGCGCGCACGGGCACGCACGCACGCACGCACACACACACACACACACACACACACACGGACATACAGAGACACACACAGAGAAACAGACATGTGCACGCACACGCACATATGCGCGCACGCGCACACACACACACACACACACACACACACACACACACACACACACACACACACACACACACACACACACACACACACACACAGAGAGAGTGAAATACAACAGCTTTGAAAACCATCACCAGTTTCTTTAGGCTATTGATCTTGGGCTGCTACTGAGGGATGTTCTGGCTGAGAGGCTACCTGCCAATTCTCAGGTTTGAAAGGCTTCATCAAAATGTTCATTCAAGTTTGAAGTTTCTTTTATTATAGGAAGCAAAGCGCTTGTATGTCAAGAATAACACCTGGTAACTCTTAGAATCCTCCCTTAAAAAAGACTGACAATTACACCATGGAGCATGTCACGCTGTCAGTAGTGATACTTGTTAATGTTTAATGATGAATACAGTGAGATCTACAGTGAGTATTTGAATTCAACAGGAATATTTGAGTAGAAGCTCGCCCCATATTAGACTTGTACACCATTCCGTCTCGCGTTTACGAAGAAAATGTAGACAAACACTGGTCTGGCTTCCTTAATAAAATTCAATACTCTTATCAATCCAATTGTATATTATCCGGCAAAATAGATACACACTTCCACATTCAGTATGACACCTCTCAATGCAAATGCAAATAACACACATACACACACACATACACTCTTACGAAACACACACACACACACACACACACACACACACTTGTGCAAAACGTTAGCCCACATGCACAGACGCTACACACACACACACACTCGTGCGAAACGCTGGTGGTCCTGGAGAGGACTAGGAGGATGAACACAAAGGCCTCTGTGGTCCTGAGGACACTGCTCTGCTCTTAGATAAACAAAAGGCTGAGAGGACGCGCTGTTTTACATCCTGCTTCTTTTGTTTAAGGACCTATGTGTAAATAAATATTGATGCATGATTCACCTTTCTATTGCTTTGTGTGCGTGTGTGTGTAGAAAGAGAGATAGACACAGAAATGGAGGGAGAAGGGGGTTGTGTGATCCTGATTAGCATGCAAGTTTAAACTACAGGATAATATACTCTGACAAGGCTATTTGCTTGCTGACTCAAAATAAACACAGATGTAATCAACAGTGAGAATGCTCTCAATGAACACAGCAATGGTAAGCGCTTAGCAAATGGGTTTACGTTTCAGTGATGGCAGACTTACACATTTTAATATTTTAGCAAAACAAAGATCATAAGTGCTAGATTAGAGTCAGAAACTGTTTTGTTACAATGTTTCAAATGAATAAACAATGAACAATGAATTAATCTTCCTTGACATGGCATCCAGGGCAGCTGTGGCCTACTGGTTAGCGCTTCGGACTTGTAACCGGAGGGTTGCCGGTTCGAACCCCGACCAGTAGGCACGGCTCGAAGTGCCCTCGAGCGAGGCACCTAACCCGTCACTGCTCCCCGAGCGCCCCTGTAGCAGGCAGCTCACTGCGTCGCGATTAGTGTGTGTTTCACCTCACTGTGTGTTCACTGTGTGCTGAGTGTGTTTCACTAATTCACGGATTGAGATAAATGCAGAGACCGAAATATAGAATACTGTACATTTTGTGGCATTCACCGGTATGCGTCACATACTCTGATCTCTGATCTTTGATCTCTGGTTAGACCATAGATCAAAAGAGTATACTTATACTATACTTATATAAAAGGAAAGGTAACAGACAACACCATAGGGCTTGTTCTTGTATACGTGCATCGGTTCAAAGAGTCAAGATTTGCATGCTAAGAGTCTAAATGTAAGTTTCAGTGTTTCCCATACATTAACTTATTTGTGGCGGCCCACCACAATATCAACACTGACCACCACACAATGATTTTCCATGTTGTTTAAATTGGATGGAATTCGTTCTTTGAAGAGCTATGTACACCTTTGCGCAGCCTCTGCTTGTCTCTCAACAAACCTACATGCACGTTTAAAGAAAACATTACCAATCCTGCAATTGTTGGCATAAAAGGTGACTGGCTAAATTGTGCTTAAATCTGCATCATAACCACGCTGCGTTAATTTGTTAAAAACTGTTGCATTCAAGTTAATTCTGCAAACCTACCACCACAAATAGAATTCAATTCTGTGGGAAACACTGAGTTTTTAACCTTTTATTGTTTTCGAGGGTCCAGGTGCTGGCTTCAGGGTCCACTGGGGCATGCAGTGTCCCTTTCAGCAGGGGGTCGGAGCCCTGCACCCCAACATTCAACTGGTCGGCCGTGAGTCGGAAACAGACAGCGTCTTTGGTCACCCCCTCAGGCAGGCGCAGATGCACGGTCAGATCTCCCTCCGTCTGCTGCCAGAAGTAGACGGGATCTGCAACATTCACCATACAAAGATCTCGAATATAAATGGAGAGTGAAGGCCCTCACAGAGTGCTTTAGTCTACGTCAAACACATTGAAGATATTCACAACAAAAACATACAAAGCATTTCATTCAGTTCATTGCATTTGTTTAACGGATTGCATTGTAAAGGTAATATAGAACTTGTTACAAAGCAGCCATGGATGGATGAATGGAATGGATGAAATGGTCATAAGGAACTATTCGACACAACAGCTACCAAAGCATGGAATGTGTGCAATTTGTCATGGCTGTAGATTTTTCATTGAAATCTTTCTCCGTTGTGGGTTTTTGTGTGAGTGTGTTTTTTATTCTATCTACCGCCTCTGAAAGAATGCAAGACCACTTGCCTTCAACAGAGCAGAAAGCCACACACAATCACTGACAAGGTCAAACATATGGCAGTGCACACTGCACAGGTGATGAATTGAATTAAAAATGCTGTGATGACAGCATCATTGAGTTGGCTGATTAAAAAACAAACAAAAAAAACAATGTAATAAAACTATTGACCCTTGTTTGACCTTGTGATATCCAAATCAGTCAAAAGGTCTGTACTGACACATGGAATAACAAGTGAATTCCGTATCTCCGTCACATCATGGCAAAACTAGCGTTGTCAATACAGTAAGGAACACTAGTCACCATTTTCAGATCACATTTCACAATTTGTGTGTTAAAATCTACTATATTCACATGTCTAAACAACTTCATTTCCTCACAGAAAAAACAATAAAGTCACAACAACCTATGTGATAACCACAGGATGGTGTTTGTTTCAGCTTACAGAAAATGGAAGCATGTGATTTTGAGATGTGAGGTTCTACTTCCCTGACTTGCCATTTGTCATCCAGCGAGTGACACATACCGGTGATGCTCACAAAATGTATTCTATATTTAATAATTGCACTGTCATTCAAATAAAGGCAATCATCATGATCATTGAGTATGCAAAACCCAATACTACTGGAACTGACATTAAATTAAAAATGACATTAAATTAAATAAAATAAAATAAAATAAAATGAATTGAGCCTAGATTTATCTGTGAAAATGGGGAAATAACCACAACACCCCTCCCCACACCCTCATTTTACAAAATAGGTCGAACCATTACCGAAAATATCCAAGTCAAAAAACCTCCAAATTCAAGTGTGAATAGCTTGGCACATTTTAAAATATTGCAGCCAAACCACGTATTTGCCAGGATCATACAGACAGCATAATGTCATCACACTGCCATGTCAAACATTGATTTGACAAACGGTTGCTTCGGTGCAACTATCGGGCAACAGGTCAAACAAATCACTGTCTAAATACAAAAGACCCTTCTTTAGTCTGTCAAATGCACCATGTAGAAATCAATTCATCGTTCATGCTGGTTGCAGAAGATGAGTATTTTCTTCACGGAGTGGTGCTTCCACTCTGTACTGTCAAAGGCATTCAACATCTGACGTGACAAAAGCAGTGGTGTGACAGCACTACATTTACTGTCTAATCCTGCTGTCTTCTATTACCATGTCATTTAGAGGGGGAGAGGATCAGATATGGAATATAACCTAGTCTGTTTACCTAGTCTGTATTCATTTCACACATATATAGAAATTGGATGTTCATGACTGAAGACAATACAGAGGTTTTATACATTAAAGCCCAATGCTACTCAAGGTGTGTGCGTGCACACACACACAGACACACACACACACACACACAGACAGAGTCTTCTGACCCTGAAAAGACTATCCTCTAGCCATGTCTTTTGTGTCCAGTAGAAGGCAATCAGGAGGAGAGGGATAGGGACATAACCCAGCCTACTGCACAGGGCATCAGGGGATGACACTGAACACAATAGCCCTCTAGCAGAGAACCTTGACAAGAGGAATTCAACACCTCAAATGTGTCTGTCTTTGGATAAGCACATCTCCTAGACAGACCAATATTTTTTACAACTAGATGTACCGCATAGCGAGCTAGTGCTTCCTTGGTCATAATAACTTAACTTATCTTTATTTAGCACTAAGACCATAGCCTGGCGAGCCAGACCCACATTAAAATGTAGGGTCTGGGCACTCACCGTTCACAGTGCTCAGACCGAGGGGCGGGATAATCAGTTGTCTTTCAAATTCCCTCTGCACGCAATAGGACGCAATAGGATATTTGTTTTCAAGTAGCAGGGAATTCAAGCCAAACTGTTGCAACTCTGCCATCAATCATTATGTTAAGCCCACCAAACGACTCTATACACAATTTCAATGCCAGATTAAGTTTCGATTTCTGGAGCTCACAAGCCAACGGAGAGTTGCTAGACTAGCCCTGGCAGCAAATGTAATTTGCTGCCGCTAGGGGCGCGTCTAGATTTCTAGGCCACAAAAACCAAGAGGATTTAAACCAAGAGAGTTATGGTGACTTTTGGAGTTGAGAACACTGTTACATAAATCTACTCAATCAATCAATCAATCAATCCATCCATCCATCAATCAATCAATCAACAATTCATTCAATCTTGTACCAACAGAAGTATGAGATGTATGCTGATTACTCTAATTTCTGAGCCTCTTTAAAAAGAAATATAGAAAAACTCTATATTCCCTCTTCCCCTAAAAGTCCCTCTTCCCAATCTCCTGACTTGCATCTGTTACATGAGCTCCGAATAGAAATCCGTTGTCAATATCTGCTCTTTTTACCAGAGAGAAAAACACTCCCTTGTTTTGTCACTGGAAAGAAAAGCAACATGCATACATTTGTGTTGGTATTGATATCTCTTCAATACTTCATCTTCAATCACAAAACGGCAGAGAGGATAAAAATAAGAGAAGAATACCAAGGAAGATTAGAGAAAGAGAAAGAGAGTGAATGGGATTATTCATACGAGTCTTTTGATAGGTGTATTATGTAACAAACCATGCGCCCGATGCAAATGATAGCATAATGGATGCTAAATGGAAGGACATTAGAGAGGATGAAAAGAAAAACAAAATGACTCAGAATGAAAGAGTAATGGGCCAAACCCAAAAGAGATGAATGGGATAAACCTGAGATGGAATCAGAACCATATTAATCCAAAAGTAACAAACAACCAGGGATTGTTGTGAGGTGCAGATCACAGGATACACACTTAAAAATAGGAACATTTTAAAAAATAGCGTGGCACACTCTGGTTCTGTATTCAGCTTTCTTATAATTATATTTATATGTAATAAATATATATATTAGAAAAAAAATGAAGTTTTGGTCTTCAGGCCTTCTTTAAGATCTTTCTTTAAGAAAAATACTTATTTTAGTATTTTCTTCCTATTCCCATGTCCACATTCATCATCCTGAAGGCCCAAACATCTTTATTGACTGACTGATTGATATTATCAGTTCGATTGTCAGTTGGTGACGTTTCCACCTCGCCACCATTTTTCTGAATGAAATAAATATGGGCCTAGAGTGTGCAACAGAATCAGAACGAAACAACCAACATTGATAGATTTAAATATGGGGCCTTGTGGACACTGACCCTGATTAAGATGGCTCTTCCCAGATGGAGTCTACAGCACCAGGCTCTCGCTCCCAATCGGGGTCCAATAACCCTGTGTATTTACACACCCATACAACCTCCAACCCTCTCATATTTCCTCTATTTAGAGATGCGCTAGCCTGGGTCACAGCTTCAGATGGATGGGTAAGGTTTGCCTGTCGTTCATTTGTTCTTCCTGAAAGCCATTGAAACAGGAAGGAGACACAGACAAACAAGGCACTCAAAAGCTACATGTATGAGACACAAAGGAATGGTTTGAGTGCTTGGGAGCTGGCGGCAGTCTAATTGAGGCGATGCACTTCCGTTACTGTTCCACTCGTTTCTATGGCTACAAGGTAAGCTGCTAAAAAAAGAGAGAGAGGGAGGAAGAGAGAGAGAGAGAGGAAGTGAGAGAGAACGAAGGAAAGAAAGAGGGAAAGCGAGTGGAGTCTAAGGAACAGGATAAATGGAGGATGACAAAAAAGTGGCTTGAAAATGAAAAAAGCTTTGCATCCTCATATTTAAAAAAAACAGAAAATACACCACTAATAAAACTTAAAAATATAGACAGAGGCTTTAGCAAGCTTTATCCCCCTACACCTAAGCACCCCCCCCCCCCTCAAGCGACAAACGCATTCAGCAACACATCCTTGCTTTCAAAGCCATCCTCTTTGAGCTCTCCAACAGCCTTCAATCCGTCGCTCCGTGTTGGCCTCCAGCTATAGATACCATAGAACCATTACAATCTTCCTTCAACAAAGACATATCAGCTCTCAAGACCAATGCCGAACTGGCAGGAATGATGACAGACCTCCATTTCAGCTCCGCCTTCAACACCATCATCCCAGCTGCAGGACAAGCTCTCCCTGCTGCATTGTGCCTGACTCACTAACTTCCTGTTTGACAGGAAGCAGTATTAGTATGTGAAGCTGGGGAAACACGCCTGACTCCCAGACCATCAGCTCCGGTTTTCCTCAAGGCTGCGTCCTTTCCCCCTCTACTCTTCTCCCTGTATACAAACAGTTTCGCATGTTGTCCTGGTGTGGACAAAACAGCTTGGAGCTAAATGCTCTAAAGACAGTGGAGATGGTTGGATGAGGAACCCAGCCCCACCCCGCCCCCATCACAATGAGTGGCTCCCCTGTAGACTCTGTGGAGTCCTTCCAGATCCTGGGCATCATCATCACCCAGGACCTCAAGTGGGAGCTGAACACCAGTCCCCTCACCAAAAAGGCACAGCAGAGGATGTACTTCCTGTGACAGCTGAAGAAATACAACCTGCCAAAGCCAATGATGGTGCTCCTCTACACTTCCATCACTGAGTCCATCCTCACCTCCACCATCACCATCTGGTACACTGCCAAGGACAAGCCCAGACTAGAGCATATCATTCGCTCTGCTGAGAGGGTGATTGGCTGCCTTCTGCCATTCCTCCACGACTTGCATGTCTCCAGGGCCCTGGGTCAGGCAGGTGGGATTGTGGCTGACCCCTCCCACCCTGGACACACTCTCTTTCCCCCACTGTCACTAACACTAACTATTAAACTCTTACTTTGACCCCCACTGACACCATACAGTCACACTGCACTAATAAGAGATGTGTGATTACATATCTTGTCCACTTTGTTGTCACTTATGGTTGTTTGTCTTATCCTAACATGTCGTATATTTATTGTGTTATTGTATTTTATGTACTTTAATTATTGTATGTCATGCACCTTGAGACCAAAGCAAACGTACTTGGCAATAAACCTGATTCTGATTACCGTATTTTGACGGCTCATGGTGGCCGATATTGGGTGAATGATTGCAGATAATCAAGCAATATGTGGGTGAGAGTGGGTTGGTAAGGATGTACCCATGGCTGTGGTTTGGCCGTAGGCCCGGTGCCACAGCTAACAGCAGTATAACAACAGTACTACTACCAACTAATTTGAGTTTAAAGACACCAAATTGTGTTTTCTATCTCTTTTTTTTGTTAGTTTATCCTCCACCCAAAAGCATAGTTCCAATCTTAGCCTCGGCGACTTCTGTTGCCAAGCAATGCAGCATCTCACTTGAGGGCCAAGTCCAGGGAGAGAGTCTATTTATGCTTGTGAACACAATCATTTGTATAGTCTTCTTGTTTGTCTATGCGTTGCATGCTAAATTTAACATTCACCCACCTCTATCTATTCCATTTTGTCAATCAATAACTGTCAAATGTGACATTATGAAACTGCTGCTCTCTCGTTTGGAATTAATGGAATGTTCTCAGAGTGATTACAGGCGGTAAACAGTCTGTGAGGTGATGTCCAGATCTAGATAGAACTCTGGGGATGTCCTGGGGTATCCCAACTCTGGAATGGCTCTCGTCCAATTAGAAATTAAGAAATAGTTTAATCAGACCTAACTGTTGTCATGACTGTTATTTGCAGCAGTGTGTGCAGTTGTATGTACTGATCATTTCTGTATTATTATACATTTTTCTCTCTCCTTTTGCCAACAAAGTAGCACCTCCTTAGCCTTGGTTTGTTATGATTATCCATCGTTT
Source organism: Alosa sapidissima (assembly GCF_018492685.1). NCBI lineage: Eukaryota > Metazoa > Chordata > Actinopteri > Clupeiformes > Clupeidae > Alosa > Alosa sapidissima. The sequence continues at coordinate 14,088,350 of NC_055977.1, forward strand.
CAATTCCATTTATGTGCTCTTATATGTTTAATGCTTTTCATTTTCCAGTTTATACTTATACAATTATACCTATACAATATTAACAACACATTCAACTGTTATTTTACGGTTTAACATCCCCAGTTCCCACATGATTTCATGTTTAGCCTTTGAAATGCTAATCTGCTATGATTTTGTACAGTCTCTGTATATTGCATTATGTAGCCAAGGCCTTTGGGATTTTACTCCAGAACAAAGAAGCTTTATGTAATTGAGCTAAAACTAAATCCTGAGTCTGCCACCTCCACCACTTCACTGCCAACCATCACCAACACGGCAATAACTAAGAAGAAGCAAACAAACAAAACAAAAACAAACACCAGCAGCAACAACACTTAACCACAACAACAGACCACAACATCTACCCTGGGAATCCAGAGTTCCCAGGGAAGCATTTGCTCAGCGAGAGACTCTGGCAAAGAGTAATGATGCACGTAACTTTTGCCCCTTGCATCGTGTGGGGAACCAAGCATATTTGTGTATTTGATATAGACGGGCCAGAGGCGAGCTAAACAGATGACAGACGTAGTGTTATCCAATTGCGTCGAAGTCCGGAATCAGTCAGTTAACATTGATTGTATAGTGTTGTCCAATCGCATGCAGTGAGATTTTCAAATGCGTGCTTGGTGCCTTCCCTCGAGTTGGGCCATTACGTTATTCGTGGCCAGACCCTTAATCTTTCAGATTGGGTCTGGTCCTCCAGGCTACACAACATCAACAACCACAACAAAAATAACAATCAACAACAATCAATCAATAACAACAAACACAACAACCACAACAACAACATAATGGCTCACCTGTCTTGTCAGTCTCCATGGGCTCGGCTGGAGGCTCCTCCACAGGCACTGAGTCGACCTCGGTGAACCTGAAGGGCTTTTCGGCTGCCACCATGACCCCGCGCCCCTGGGGCTCAAGGGCAGCGTAGTGAGGCACGGACGCGCCCGTCATTACCCGCCGCTTCTTCACCTCATACTTCCTCTCCTCCGCTGCAGGATGCACAAGATGCATTTACACTACCAGTCAAAAGTTTGGAGACACTTAATTTCCATTCCACTCCATACTCCATTATAGACAGAATACCAGCTGAGATCATTTGCATTGTTTTTTAAATCAGGGCAGCAATTTTCAGAATACATTATTTGCTTACAAAATTGCAAACGCCCCCCCCCCCCCCCCCCCCCCTTCTCTCTCTCTCTCTCTCTCTCTCTCTCTGTCTCTGTGAGTGTTTATGTGTTGTTAGTCTCTTTCAACATGTAATACTGTACCTAAAAGCATTGTATACGTAATAAGAATTGTATAAGAATAATAGAGGAAATATATACGTATAAGAATTGTATGCGTAAATGCATTAAATAGGAAATAAAAGAGAGAATTTCAGCCTTTATTTGTAACGTTAGTGACAGCTCCGTCAGTGGACTTAACGCAGACAGTGTAAATTAGCCTACCGACTGTTTTAATCACAGAGAGGGCCCTGTGAGCCTCTGTGTGGTCAGACTTGATCTTCTCTGATGCCCCCTGAAGCTACAATTTAAAAGCAAGACGCTTAGCAGAGGAGACAGGGACATGCATGCCAGCTAAACAGCAACACTGGAGCTCTCGGACAAAGACAACCTCATACAGACTCACTCAGACAAGATCACTCAGGCAGGCGGTTTGTTTTGTTTTTCGTCTGAAGCGCAGGACTTTTTTTAGTGCCAGTGATTTCAACAAAGTTGCGGAATAAATTGGTCATATTGAATTAAGCAAAAGTGTAACTACTGATACAAAATAAGATTACTATACTATACTATTCTGGAGGAGAATCATGCAAATCATGATTGCAACTAACAAACAGCTGTGCTTGGGGACATCATATTCAGAGTAAATAAATAGCCTTTGGAGCCTCAAAGCATGATTACTGATGTAGACGTCTGCTTTGTATGCTTTGTAAACAATGGTTAGTGGTAAATCCTGGTAGGAAGTGTAGGGACGGCTAAATCTGATTTGGAAATGGAAATCAAACTCATCCTCTGCACTTTGGTTGTTTGGGTGCAGCTCCTGTCGATTTTGGATGTGCTTCACAAATAGTGTGACTTGATTTGAGCTCTGTGAAGTGGTCATTAAGCATAGTGCCGGGCAAACTGTCGGCCTCACACAAACAAACACACACACTCTCACTCTTACACACAAACAAACACACACACACATGCATAAACAGACTCTATTTCTGTCTCTCTCACACACACACACACACACAACCACACACACACACACACAAACAAACACACACACACACATGCATAAACAGACTCTATTTCTGTCTCTCTCACACACACACACACACACACACACACACACAGACACACACAGACACACACAGACACACACAGACACACACACACACACACTCTCTCTCTCTCTCTCTCTCTCTCTCTGTGTTTCTCTCCCACTCACACACTCCCACTCTCTCTCACACACACACACACACACACTCTCTCTCTCTCTTTCTCTCCTACTCACACACACACACACACACACACACACTTCATTAGCCGGCTCTGTTTACGTTCCGGGCCGATAGCAGCAAAGCTGTTGTGGTGACAGTGGGGCCGTGAGGCCTCGGTGCGGTGGGTTTCTCCTGGGAGCCGTGGCTGGTATTTGCCTTTCAATTAAGGCGGCTAATTTCAGTTCATTAGAGACAATTAGCCGAATTACAGTATGCAGCTCCGCAGCACAATGAGCAATCACACGCAGCCCTCCAGGCACATACCCAGGAAAAAACTAGGATGCTGAATAAAACTACTCCCTAGACAGCTTTTCATAAATGATCAAAAGTCCCCTCCACACCACACAGCCCCACACCAAGGGGCATCTAGTGTGTATGTGGCCAGCATTACTACTGGAAAGAAGGATGGAACGCTACAGAACTAGCTGTGTATGTTCATTCAGGAAAGAAAGACAGTCGTAGCAACACATGTGTGTATGCACGCATGCACACACACACCTTTCGTAAGTCCATTCCCTGTGCAGTGTGGCTGGTAACAGTGACCCACTCCTCACTGCACACGCTCACACACACCACATCTAGTCTGAGGTTGCTGGACACACTCAGACACACGTGCATGAAAGCGCGCGCACACACACACACAGACAGACACACACACACACACACACACACACACACACACACACACACACACACACACACACACACCCCCTACCCTGTGTGGTCTGGCTGGCGATGGTGACCCACTCCAGAGAGGCCGCATAGCCGCTGCCACGGGTGTCTTGCGGCTCTTTGAGCAGCCGCAGCAGCAGCAGCTCCAGTGTGTGCAGGCCGCCCTGCACGTGGGACAGGCTGTGCAGCAGCGTGAAGGGCTCCCCCAGGCTCTCGGTGAAGAACAGCTGGAAAAACCACAAACACACAAACACACACACACACACACACACACACACACACACACACACACACACACACACACGAGCACACACATGAGCACACACAGACACAAATAAACATAGTGACAAACATACTCATACACACAATTGACACACATACACAAGCACACTTACACACAATCACACACACACACACACACACACACACATTAACATATAGACAAGCACACTCACAAAGACACACACATGAACACAAAGACACAGACACACACACACACACACACACACTAAAAAAACCCTGACAATTAATCAAAACCTTGAAAATGATCCGTTTCAATCCATCAGCCAAAGAGAAATGAACTGTGTGCCAAACCTTTTGCGCTAGAGATTTTCAGTCTCCTAATTACATTCCTAATTAAATTAGCGGGAGAAGATGAAGTATTTGTCAATCAGTGGAATGCCTTCACTTCTTGGCATTTGACACATTAGTTAGGCAGAAAATATAGAAACACTTATGCCCACAGCCTAGGAGAGTCTTTGCCAGGTCACACTCAACATATTAAAGAGCATAGTCAGTTATTTCCATAATACATCATTTTCAAAAATTAAGAGCCTAAACTCTATGATAAGATATGGTTTGACGAAGTGTTTACAGTTATGAAGTATAAATTCTTAAACTTCTTCAAAAAATATTTGACACAGTTTCCCATTCATAAAACATACAAAGAAAAAAATCTTTATTCTTTTTAAATCTTTAAAAATCTGAGGTTTTATGAGAGTCTAATGAGGACCAAGAACCAAGTTTCACACAGCATTCCAATATTGTATGGATTTCATAAGCATCATATAAACACAAGCACGGTGAGTAATTATCACATCACCATGTGCACACAATGGTTAATTAGGGCCTCGTTCAGTAAACACACTATTGGGGGGATTGGACTATTTGACAGCGTGAATAATGGGCCTAAATACAGATTCTGACACATGCTGTTCTAAAAGGACAACCCCAGACAGCAAAAAGCTGTTACGCCACGGAGACGAAGTGCCGTCTGAATCATAAAGCCGAGCCGAGCTTTGCCTGATGCGAGCAGAGCGCACGCACGCACGTTATTAAGGAGTCGACACATGTGGCTGTCGAGATTGATGTGCTATCCGAGATCTTAAAAATGAAGAGGCAATACCAGAGGAGATATAATTCGGGGGCAGACTGACTGCCTGCTGCTGGGAGCGTTTAACACGAGCGAGCAGCTACTTTAATTCATGACTGCTTTTTGCCATAAAAAAAAAAAAGTTTCGATTGCCTTTAAACTGAATTAGCAACTTCTCAACATTTTTACACCCAATGATTCATACCTTTTCCTCTATTTTGTTTCTTAGAGGAAGTGAGAGAAGACAAAATTAGGCTCACCCCAAACAGTGTAGTAATTCATCTACTGAATGAAATAGTGACTTTCATTGGCTGAGGGCACAGGGCAGCTAGATAAACATGCTCATACTCCTCTCGGAAGTAAAATGAATATTGCTCTGAGTTACCCGGACTTATAAGTTAACATTTTAATGACAAGTGATTGTGCTTTTCTGTTTCAATTGTAAAAGCTAGGCTTATGATTGGAGCCAATAAAAGATTATCATCAATATATAGAAGTACAAAGGAGCCTTGAAAATGGAAGGAACATAATAATGACTCATGACGCTTTACGGTCATGCATCAATGGATGTGGGGCAGTTGAGAGCGTGCAAGTTCATACCTCCCACCTGTTGAGGGCGCCCTCGCCCCGTCTGCCCGTCCTGAGGAGATAGAGGGTCCCGGCACCGTCTGAGAGCGTCGCCCAGGTGGCGGAGGTGAGGCTGAGCGAGGCACACACCGGGTCGCTGGGGCACTGCACAGGGTCAGAGGGCAGACGGAACACCTCCCGCGGCTTACCCAGCGCCGTATCCTGGGAATACACAAGCAGGAAGAGTCAAAGTGAGAGCCAGCTATCGGAACAACTGACGTCCCACCCTAAAGGTTCATTTGTGCTGCCGTCAACATAACTAAGAGCTTGTTGGTTCTCCTTGCGGAGTCACGATTTGTATGTGTTGCTGTTGGGACGATTCGCTAGTGTTATCATTCTGTTAAAATGATTAGGTCTATTCAGGGTTGTAAAAGTCCGGCTTCACAAAGTAAAGCCATATATTTGCTCCAACTATTCACTAAATCAGCTGAATCTAATAAGTACAACTCTTAAGTCAGGTAGATGAGCTAATTAGTGATATCACCTGTGTTAAGTGCACAGGTAAACAATACATTATTTATTTTCTGAAGCAGGACTTTTACACCTCTGGGTCTATTACTATTTCCAGCTGTGTGAAGTGTTTTATTTTTATATAGGCTGAATGACTAATGAAGTGTTCATTTTAAGAACCATGACCATAACCTTAACCACAAGAGAGTGAGGCGACAGCAGAATGTCACACTTATAATTGGTCAGTGAAGAAAATGAAAAAAGGATCCTAATCTGAAACTGGAGGAGGACCAGAATATGTTGACCCTCCATCTTGTCTGAAATCAGTAAGCTATGTGAGTAGACACACAGACACAAACACACTGATGAACAGATGGACCGATTACATTACCCTCTGCCCCCTACTGAGGGGAGAGAAGGGGCAGAGAAAGAGATAGAAAGAGAGAGAGAGAGAATGAGAGAGAAAGAGAGAGAGAAAGAGAGAAAGAAAGAGAGAGCAAGAGAGAGAGAGAGAGAGATAGAGAGAGTAAGAGAGAAAGAAAGAGAGAGAGAGAGAGAGAAAGAGAAAGAAAGAGAGAGAGAGAGAGAGAAAGAAAGAGAGAGAGAGAGAGAGAGAGAGAGAGACTTCAAATTTAACAATGCTCATGACATTACAATACCACCGGGAAAAGCAGCCAAGATTGAGAATGGACTTGGACTGTGTTTCCAAAAAGTTCCCACTGGGCTTTAGAACACTCTCTGATGGCCATAGCACAGCATTGGACAATGAAGGGGCTCTCTATGTCTCAATGAATCTATTTTGCAGTGTTCTTGGACAATGAAGGTCTTAGCCTGAACTAGCCTAGTTGGGCCAACTTCCACACTCCAAAAGTGACAATAAACCTGAACCCAAAGTACAACAAATATCTGAACCATATCAAGAACAATTATTAATATGGACTATTACATATTAATGTTTTAATTCATATTAATGGATATTACCTCGTTGTAATCGCTGTCCTCATCATTGTCTCTATAGAATTAACAACAGATATAACTGCTGGAAACGGCAATTTCAATTTCACTCTATTCTAACTATTTGAATTATAGGGTATAAGGAACTAGCAGGCCCACAGAAGGAACAGTCATTTGCATCCAGGCCTTCTGTGTAGATTACAAAGGAACCAGTTGTTCTCCATTTGTCATATCGAGCACAAAAGAAGCCGCAGAATCACTCCCACCTCCGTGGCATTTGGAGATTTTGCCAGGTGGACAAATTGGAAATGGCCAATGACGTTGCTTAGGAACAAGTGATGTTTACAGCAAACTGCAATCCTCAAGGTTCAATTACCACTGTTCTTCAGCCTCACACAATCAGAATGTCTGTGGGCTGGGTGGGCCGATTACTAACTCCTCCAACGCACCAAGACAGTGCTCATCAGATGGCCACAATCAAATCTCACCAAAATCACACATTCACACAAACTCCTTCTATAGGCATCAGTGTGAAAGAGAATCTCTGTATGCATGTGAAGAATTCAAGTGAGGCGAGTGTGGCCAAAGGGATGGAAGGTTTTAAAAATATCTGGTACAGTACGTATATAACTTCTGCAATGTTGAATCGGAGAACTCTCAACCTTGCCTGCTGTTATTGTTGTCTCCTCATTCATTAAGACCGATCATATGAGAATGTTAATCTGTGTTATAATTCCCAATAATGCACATCGGGTCATACTATACGGTGCAATACAAACAGAAGTGTTGTTCTGTGACTGCAGAACATGTCAGTGGCAACTTTACAAACAGCACACAACACTCTCACAACAACTCTTCTACTGTATGTCACAAGACCATCATTGTACTGGCCTGGGGCAGCACTGCAATATCTCTTGCGTGCTCTCTCTGGTTGCGTGACTTCCCCAGCCCACTGAAGCAGCCTGCGGGGGAAGCAAATGCAGGTGCAGGTGCAGGCTAGCCTGGGGCGGATACTAGCCTACAGCTGAAACTAGCCTAGGGCAGCTAACCTAGGAGCGCGACTGCATCAGCTCCAAACAAGCCCCTCAGGCCTGTGTGTGACCTGTGCAGAAATAGATAACACAAATACAACACACTCTCTCTATCACACACACACACACACACACACACACACACACAGACACAGACACACACAAACATAGTCACATTTTATAATGTGACTAAATATATACTGCCTTTGTATTCATCATGGTTGTGCTTTTCCATAAGGTTCAGCATCTCTCTAACTGCTGGCTTTTATCTCAATGGACAAATCAGTATCTTCCAGCAACCTTGTATAAGTCACAGTATAAACGTATTGCCAGACTCGGCTGTATTTTTTGATTTACAAGACACCAAGTTATACCCCACTTCCCCACTAAGTTTATACACATTTATACAAGAAGTGTTTATACCCAGGATATGAGAAATACTCTTGTCCGATTGGCTGGCAGGTGGCTATTTATTATGTAGAATGGGAGACCTATGAAGTAGATCCAGTGAAAAAGTTTGATCACCAATCAGTTCAGATCAATGGTCTTTGGAAACTTTAATGGTAACTCTAACAGCCACAATAAATAGTGTTTGACTGAAAAGCTGCCCATCATTAGGGCATACTCTATCACAGAATTAATAGACTTTACTTGGCAGAGGAAACTTTGTCTCTGTTGCACTAATTACATGAATTCCATATAGCAGTAGATAGATATAGAGCCATTATTCCAGCCATTATTATTTAATGACCCACACCACCATGGTGTTTAAATACACTTTATGTAAAGTAAGAACAGGGCCAGGCTCCTTTCAAAATCTATGTTTGTGTTTAATGAGGCATACTGTGTTGCTGAATGCCAAATCTCAGATATAGGAAAATATGGGGGAAATCAATCAATCAATCAATCAATCAATCAATAACTTCATCCATCCATCCAATCCATCCATGGAAAGCTTAATCAAGCTTGCAGAACTGTTGTTGCATATTTCAGAAGGCATAAGCATCCGAAAACCATCCCCGCTGATTGCTCACAGTGGAAAGGTTTTGCTGCATTCACAGCCCTTGATGAGAAACCCCTTGCTCACCCCAATGGCTCTGGCACCTCCCGAAGGGCACGACTGAGCGGCAGGAGTCATTTCCAAAGCAGGAGGATATAATACTCCGACGAGCATCAATTAAACCTCGCACAAAGACGCGGCCGCCGATCACTGCTCTGCAAGCCAACTGGGCAGCCGCTGCCCCCACAGTCGCCATGGAGATCCATGTTCCCATTATTGCCGGCAATGCCACCTCTTCTGAAGCCCATCTCCTGGGGTGTGAAGTGCCCTCCGATGCCCCTAACCCCCTCACCCCCCCCCCCCCCCCCCCACCCCCCTACCTTCAGCGAGAGCACCACACAGACTCCTGCAGAGAGATAATTACTGGTGTGATCATTTTAATTACGATGCGGCTCATATCTCTTTTTTTTTCTCCCCCCATAAAGGATACGTTTTGCACCCACCCACCACTCTGCATCGTGCCATGCCAAGCCGTGTCATGCAGCGAATCAAAGCCAAAGCATCCCATGGAACAAGGAGATGATGTGATTACTATGATCTTGCCTAAACAGCATGCTGAAAAGACAAAGAGCCAGAGGGCTACAGCTCAGTGCCTTGCCCATTAAATCTGAAAAAGGCCACACTGTTCATTTAATGACAGTTTGGTGCATTGACAGATAATGGAAAGATCAGCCCGGGAAGCAAAAAAACTCAGACGAGTTAGAGAAGCTGAGATGAGAAACTTTCCATTTAGAAGACTATTATCAGGCAGACCATCTGGGGAAAGAACAATGGTTGGTGTCTCAAAATGTCTGGTAAGTAAGTGTCACACGATTGGGTCTACTGTAGTCAACTAATAACCAATAATTGATAAGTATAATAAATAAAGGGGGGTGTAGACTGTGAGTAGACTGGGTAACTGAGTAAAGGTTTAAAGGTGCCATGTGTAAGAATTGAGGTAAAAATATCCAAAAAATTTGCTACACGCATCAAAAGAATGAGAAGAAATAAGGGCGATGATTTCATTTAAAAAAATGACAAGGTATAGTGCTGCAGAGATATCAACCTGAATTAGCATGCTAAATTACTAGCCACAGCCCGACAGGTATCATAATACCAGTTTCGGCCATGGGAGGCGGTATGCGGGCAACATAACCGCCAGCCAAACTGCAATACACGTTTGTCGGTTGTTACTTTAGGGTAGACCAATTCACTTTCTGGAGGTATACTGCCCCCATCTTTTATGGAATGTGGAGTATGAATTGATTTTTTGGCGGACATTACACATGGCACCTTTAAAATGTGTTATGTGGATGTTTTTTTTTAGTTAAAAACACAGACTTAGAAATACCAACAGAATGTGAAGAAACAACCGATTTGACGTAATGTCAAAAAGCGCTATGCTACATATTGTCCAGCTAACACCGGGGTTGTAATACCAACTTGTACCACCTGTGGCCGCTGTATTAAATAAAATGCGAGTAAATGGAAGAGTGCCTTGTGGCTGCGTTCAACACAACGCAAAGCCCTCAGAATTCCACAGGACTCTATTGAAAGATACTGTAAGTCTGCAGTTTTTGTGCCGAAAATGAAAACCACTTCAAGTGATTACGATGTAATTATGCAAGAAAAAGAATATGATGCTGTTCCCTATTATTGCTGTACATTCATATACTGTACATACCCTGTATGTAATTTCAAAGCATTTGCTGGCACACTCAATGTGTTGTCCCTATCTGGACACAGAGGAGATGTGTTAAAAAACAACGCAAGTTGTGTTATTTTCAACCCATTTGTTTTAAGAGTGCTTGTCCAGTGTTAAATGCAATATAATACCTGAAACACATAACTGACAGAATCCACTAGGGAATATGGCTGGAATCATTTCCTCAGCATGACCTCATCAGTATTCACCTAGACACATCACTCTTTCTTGATGAAAAAGACTGCAAACTGCAGCTTTAACACCATCAACCAGTCACTAAAACCATGTGAAATCAAGTGAAGACACATGCATTTCAGCTTTTACTATTGACTGATGCACTGAAGGAGACAGGAAGCACTACAGCATGGAAACATTTCAGCCTTCAGAGTAACATCTCCCCCTGCTGACTAATGTAACACATGACACTACAAACTGCAGACCTGGGGCCTTCCACGCATTTCCACACAGTCACACAAACACTACCGGTCTGATGCTTTGAAAAGCCTTTGAAGAGTCTTTCTTTTTGTTACATTGTAGAACATTTCACCACCTTAAGTTAGACCAGGGGTGTCAAACTCATATCAGGCAGTGGGCTGGATTTGTTGGAATGAGACCCTATGGGGGCCTTCATTGTCATGGTCATTATCATTTTTCTGCTTGGGTATCAGAGTGTTATTTGATGATATACTCCTTACTCAAGAAAATGAACATACAGGCAGGACTGTTTATATCTCCAGATGTCTTTTGATCGTTCAAATACATTTGCAAAACCTTTCCACTGTTACAAAACCTGCTTTGATATCTATTTTAGGATGTAAAGACAGGTCATTCACAACATGTCATAAATGTAGCTTTCATCACTACTGGAAAGTGGATCAAACACACTTCTGTCAAATGTCAACCACCTTTCTGTCATTTTGTTGTAGGAATATTCAGACTAGTAGAGTAGAAAAGAAACAGAAAAGTAGAAAAAAGGCTTTGGATAGAAAAGGTCTCTGGATAGGACAGGTGGTCCACCGTAAACACCTCTAATGTGAAACTGACAGTAATTTATAGTGTAATGGGACTTACCAATGTTACAGTCAGATTAAGCAGCCGGCCCTTGCAATCCACAAAGTAAACGCTGTCCTCGTACCAGGGGTCTGAGTGGAGGTAGTTGTACATGCCAAAAGCACGCACATGATCTAAGGTGTACTGGCTGTCTTTCAGTTTGACCTCAGCAACAGCTGCAATATATTCCATATATGAAAAGACATGATTAGAATAACCTTACTGAAAAAATAATTAAGTTCTAAACGCATGCAATGCATGTATGCAATGCATTCATGTGCAGCACAGACAAACATGATTTGGTTGGTGGTCTAAGATGGGCCTTATAGGCTACTAGTTATGGGACATCAATTTCATCGGCATGACCACTGTGATCTAGTCAGACACTGAATGAAAACCAAAAGTATGCGGTGTTGTTCATTGGTGTTGTAAGATACTAAATTATACCTAGCCTACCCCCTTTTTCATAAAAATTACCATTCAATACAACCAGTCAAACATTAATTTTCTATATCATTCATTCATTCAACCAACCAATAATGACTGACATCAAGCCAATTCGCAGTTAGCTCAAGGACTACTTTTTGAGTTAGTTAACTAAAGTGCACTGTAAGACCGACACGTTGGGTAGGAATTCATCTGTTCATTTATATAGAGAGGCATACAAAGATGTACGATTTCTGCAATAAGACAATGTTGCTCAGAGATATGAAGTCAATAGGCGAGTTAACTTTAGCTAGCGCCAGTCAGTGATAACGTTACATTCTGGCAGCAGTCTTCTTCTCTCACCTGCATCTAGCTCAATGGTGTAAGTTGGGAGCGGATCCAAAGACAGCCTATAACTTTCAAACTTGGGATCCAAGAGCTCTCTGTTTATCTTCAGAGAATAATTTGAATATGCCATAGTTTTGGTGATGTACTGTTGGAAACCATGCAAAGACAGTTGGATGCTCAGACATAAGACACGCTGGACAATTTATGTTTCCTGTATCTTTCTACCCGGAATGTATTTTGGTCGGAATTTGTAATGCATTATGGGAAATGTGGTGTGTTTGCAGGTTGATATTGCACCAATGTGGTGATATTTATCGGTGTTTTAAAATATGGACTTGCTTAGAATGTTAATGAAAAACATAGTACTTAAAACCTTCGATTGCACAGGTATTTGGTACTGAAGTTACCGAGACAGTGAAATTACATTAGGTAAGTAGCTCAATCCCCCAGAATTCAGTACTGCGCGGTTAGAATGTAAACACGTTAAAGATTCACGTCGGACGTCCCACGAGTTGGACCTCTGTTTGCAGACCTCATTACTACTACCCACCACCCGGCAAACAGGTAAATCACACATTTCACACAATAGTGTATGCCTTTTTACTTTCAATCTGCTCTTTATGATAGTGCTGATGATGGCTTTTGCTTGTTGTTGCTCCAGTAGCCTAGGAGGGTCAAAATTGTGCTTTATGGAATTTGCTGCCTGTTGCAATTTGCTTAATAATTGGGATCATCAGACGTGTTACTTTTTGCTATCAAATTGCCCTCGCTACAAATGCAAATCTGTCATTCATTACTCTCTGTTGTCGTGTTTTGATAGGTTAGACAACTATGAGCAAAGAAACCCAAATGAGGGCTGCTGTAAATCAAAAGTTAGTTGAAATGGGAGAAAGAGAGCGGTAAGTGATTTGTCATTACTTACTTGGCTAATGCATTATAGATAGTGAAGTAAACTTTACAATTTAACAAAAAATAGTCGACACTAATTGCTTTCGGTTGAAGGTTGAAAGAGTTACTAAGAGCCAAGCTCGTTGAGTGTGGCTGGAGGGATGAGCTAAAGGCACACTGCAAAGGTATGGACCCCTTTTAAATTATAGTTGTAGCCTAGTTATAGGCCTAGGCCTTGATGCTCTTGTCCAAAACCCACTTGGAGTGAGTGGGTTTATTAGCCTAGGCTGCTATCACTGTGTATAATTGGCAGTCTACTTGAAATGACATTTGTTACATTTTTACTTGGTCTTCCAACAGTACAGTAGGCTGCCAACATTGTCTTGCTGGGGTTATTTTGTATAGGACTTTTGTGAAGGGTCTTGGGGGCCAGCATCTTGCTGAAAGACTGTAACACTGTATGACTTTCCCTCTCCAGATGTCATAAAAGAAAAGGGTTTAGAACATGTGACAGTTGAAGATCTGGTGACAGAAGTCACACCGAAAGGAAGAGGTAGGCTGCTTTAAAGGTTAAGTGTGATTGCTGGGCAACCACATGACTGGTTCCATGTATTCTGATTGGATGATCATGAACATTTGGGTCATTCCGTGGGAAATCACCCAATTTCAACAAAACTTGCCAGGTCAACCTCTCCAAAATAATCTGGCAGCTGGATCATAGCAGCTGGATCATAGAATTAAAATAGCAAGGTGCAGATCCAGTAAGTGTTCCATAGGCCAGAGTGAGGGATTTGAATGTAATTCTGGCTGCATGTAACAACGGAGTTGCATGTGTCTTCTTTGTCTGATTAAAGACTAGACATGCCGTTGCATTCTGAATCATCTGTAATGGTCTGACTACACAAGCAGGAAGGCCAACTAACAATGCATTTAGTTGGGAAAGAATCATTGTCTGTGTCTGCACAAGAAGTTGTGTGGCATATTGTGTTAAATAAAGTCTGATCTTCACAATGTTGTATAGTATAAGCTGACATGACTTTGTGACTGAGACTACATGCTCAGAGACATTGATTCGGTCATCAATTGTGACACCCAACTTGCGTACCATTTTAGTAGGGGTCAGTGAAGCGGACCTTTGATAAGAAGGGGAGAAGGGAGACAAATCTGATGACCAATGAATAAGTGATGAGCAAAAGAAAAAAAAGTTCAATGGGAACGTGTTGCCTTGTGCATCATCAGCTAAACAATGGTTCTCATCTTGAGAAGTGCATCAGTCTTATGAGAATGTTGTCAACTCTTACAAAATATCCATTGTATTTATTGTCAGATATTCTTTCAAACATTTTTTTGAAAACGGCATTATTGTTATAAATAGATTGTTATGATTAGTATGCTATGCTTTTGCACATGTGAGAGATGTTGCAATAAAATATTCTTTAAAGGGATAAAATATGGAGAGGATTCTTGACAGGGCATGAAGCTGACGCCCATCTTGAAATCACTCAAATGACGTGCTGGTCATCAAGTAGGAGTCTGACTGACATTGATGCAATCTTGCCTCCACAGCCCTGGTGCCAGACAGTGTCAAGAAAGAACTCCTTCAGAGAATATGTGCATTTTTGGCACAGCAATCTACTTTGTAAAGAAGTGTTTGTCATGTTTTTTTAAGAAGCACTAAGTAGTTTGTTTACCTTATAACAATGGCTTAAAACTCATTTGAATGGTACAGTGACTTATAAAAGGGGAGTTACGGTTTCTGCATTGTCACTGCCAATGTGTGCCCAGAGCGCCTGGTATTACATTATGTAACTTGTACCGTGTAGGTGCATGACCATTTTCGTCACTAGTCAATAAACTTCTTTGCATGACTGGAATTATCAATTTCCAGGGATCAATGAAAGTATATTGGACTTCCCTGCACATTGATTTAAGTCTTTTGGACTGCCCTGCACCAACATGTATCTTAAATGTTAAATAGTTGTGGATGTACAAAGATACAAGATCTTTTTTGTTAAGGTATTACTTTTTAATTATTTTGTTTGTTGAAATGTGGGGGGATTAAAATGCATTGTACAGAGTGTTTTCCCCAAGTAGTTTGATATTAAATCTTGTAAGGTTGTATATAATTTTGAGCCTTGAGTATATTGTGTGTTATGTGTTTGTATGTGTCTAACACAGGAATGACTAAATTCATGGCAGTTATGATATGATTATCTCAAATATCAGTTCAGTACAGGTCTCCATTACTGCCAGTGAGTAAATCACTTTCCAATGAGTAAGTGGTATAACAAGTCAGCCATGGTCTGGTCTCAATATGGAACAAATAATGCAATTGTACAGTGATTTCATTTTAATCAAATACTTTATATTTAGTATAAGGTTATTTTTTGTCCTATAATCAACGAGAGATTTTTGTGCGTAAATGGGCCAAAGGCATCAGCCCACACAAATACTGCCACTGCAGTAATGTACTTTAAACTGAATGTTTCCAAAGGCCACAATGATACTTAACAAGCCTGTTAATGCATGTGAGGCGTAACATGATGATGTCATCGTTGGCTTCTAATTTCAGAGACTTGAATGGTTCAAAGACAAAACAAAAATAATCAGTTTTATCAACTAAAACTGCTGTGCTACTCTTTTCTTTTAACATAAGTTAAAAAGTTATGACAATTATTTTACAGAGATACCTTTTCTCCCAGTTATTCACCATAATCTTTCACAAATAACATTGATACATAGTTTCCCTTTATCTACCTACTCGTAGAGAAAATTAGATTTGACTAACTGATTCAAAAATTTTGTTTAACAGCACATTAATATTGCACACAAACTTCAGAGGGATGTAGGGAAAGAAAAACGTATGCGCCACCTGTCCATCTGTACTGTAAGTCCTAGTATGTTTCCCCTTCCTATTTTGTAAGAGCAAGAATGCACTGTCATGCCAACACAACAACATGCCAATACACATCAAAGTGTCTTGCCCGCCATCATGGATTTATGGTATTTACAATATTTTCTTATTTTAGAAACAATTACATGTTGTTTTCCAAGCCCCAAGAATTTCAGGTCTGTAATGCCCTGGGCATTCGTGTTGATAATTGAAGAAAAGTGGACCTTTTCATGTTGCATATGTGTCCTTGTCATCAGCACAACCTTCCTGCTACAGTAGCTGTCAACTGACAATGTCATGGTATGCATATAGACATTTGCATGGAGGAAGGACTTGAGAGAAAGCGGAATAGAACATTATGTCCAATATTCCAATATGTGGTTTAATGTTCTGTGGTATCAAAATTACCATAATACTTAAAAGCTCAAGTTGCATGAGGTAGCCTGAATGATAAATCACTAATTTAAATATACTGTCTCTTAGTTGACAAGAGATTGATCTTGGAGTCCAGGGAAAAGTTGATAATTCCAGTCCTGGTAAAGTTAATTTAAAATCTCTAAGGCTTTAAGTTGTATTCTGATTTAACTACAGGATGCCATATCTCATATATTATTTGGTTTGTCATCAAGATGGCAAGTTTAGGTTTCGTTATTTAGCAAACACTTTTATCCAGTGTGACGTACAAAATCATAGAATCTTGCAATACAAAATCATTTAGAATCAGTGACAAATGAATGGCTATACATTAATGTTATGAACTTGCAATAAATGTGCAGGAGTAAATCCAACAGGCTCATGAAATGATTTTGTAGAATTCTATGATTTTGCCAGTCATTCTGGATAAAAATGCTTGGCAAATTCATTTGTTAAAAAAACAATCCAATTCAGTTACCCTGTTCACAGCTCACATCCTTGATTGGTCAAGCCATGATATACAATTCCATACTCTCCAGGGCTAGTGCAGATTCAGGTAAAGGCCTTCACAATGGACAAACACAGGAACAGTGTCACACAGATACTCACACCTCTACTTAATATTTATCTAACCATAATGTAGACCCTTTCAATCTGTCCCCAGAGGATCTTGGTTGAAATGCTCCAAACCAGAGCAGATATTTACTTACTGTAACACTTCAAAGACCAAGAAGATGGTGGTGGATTTCCGCAGGTCTAAGCCCACTCTACTACCACTCCACATTGATGGGGTCAATGTGGAGGTGGTTAGCACCTACAAGTATCTGGGTCTCCACCTGGACAATAAACTGGACTGGTCAGCCAACACTGATGCACTCTACAAGAAAGGGCAGAGCAGGCTGTACCTCCTGAGGAGGCTGCGGTCCTTCAATGTGTGCAGTAAGCTCCTCAGGATGTTCTACCAGTCTGTTGTTGCCAGCGTCCTCTTCTATGCAGTAGTATGCTGGGGAGGAAGCACAAGGAAGAAGGATGTGGGGCGAATTGACAGGCTGGTAAGGAAAGCTGGCTCTGTGGTGGGAGCTGAACTGGAGTGCATCACTTCACTATCTGACAAAAGGACCCTGAACAAACTGATCAACATCTTGGACAATGAGTGTCACCCACTCCACAGCACTATTGTTAAGCAGAAGAGCCTGATCAGCTGGAGACTTCGCTCACTGTCTTGCACAACAGACAGACTGAGGAAGTAATTTGTCCCCAGGGCCATTGAACTGTTCAATGCCTCACTTAAGGGAAGAGGAAAGATAGACTTCTCTGCATAGTCTGTCTGCCTCTTCACCCCCTCCATGTTTGGTACTGTCTGTCCACTAGCCACTTGTACCACTGTCTTTGTGCCTCACTGTTTGCGTGCTATATTAGCACATTAGCACATATTTCCTAAACCCCCCCCCCCCCCCCTCCATGCCACAGCCAAACTGTGGCCACACTTATACATTTTCTTAAATAGTTAAATATATAGATAGACTTTACTTTATTTCTGCATTGTTGCACTGTTGACTTACTCATTTGCACTATCACCATGAAATTCAATGGTGAATGGGGAAATTCAAGAATATAATTAAAATGATATAATGATATAATTAAAATGAAAATGAAACGTACTTAAGCGAATTGCTCTATGAAAGGTTGACTGTCCCCAAGTTACCATTATATTAGCTCAATGTTGTTTTCTGTGCTGCCGGAAATACCTTAGGAAAGCGCATGATTGTTTCTACATTTGAAAAGGTCTACTATCAAAGAATACTGACAGAACATTAATGAAGAATATCTGTAATGCCTAAAAATAATGATTCTGATTCACAATTCAAACAAATCTGTGTTGTTCATTGATAATTACATTCAGAACTACAGACATTCATCTTGTTTCTCAAGGTGAATTTAAGCACATGTCAACATACCTGACGTGACAGTATTGGCTCTCTCAAAAATGCCTTGCTACTAAACAGTGAAGGTCTGCTGAGTGCATCTAAGTCTAAAATAGCTCCATCATGTATCGTTTTGCCCTGCATGGTGACTTCCATTGTATGGACGTGCATTCACTTGAAAGGGCTTGCTTGTTTCCCCTGTATGTGTGATCATTACAGCTGATTCAGAATGCTGGAGCACGCCTGATCTTCAATCAGCCAAAGAGGACACCTGTAACTCCTCTAGTTACTCTCCATTGGCTCCCTATAGTAGCCAGAATTAAATTTAAATATCTCACTTTGGCCTATAGGACACTGACTGGATCTGCTCCTAGTTATTTTAATTCAATAATCAAGCCTTACATCCCCAACCACCCACTGCGGTCTTCTGATGAGTGTCTGTTATGTCGACCAGTCATAAAAACTAGGTAATTCAAGACTATTCCTCAGTGGTTCCATGTTGGTGGAATGAGTTGCCCAGTGCTCTCCGTTCCTGTGGTAGTTTTGGGTCGTTTAAGAGGGGTCTAAAGACATTCCTATTCAACATGTACTTAGTTGTTTAAGCGCTTATGTGTTATGGTTTGTATAATATTGTTTTATTTTCATTAGGCTGTTAATTAATTTGACATTATTGTTTATTATTGATATTCTCTTTAATGTAGTCTTACCATGTCATTGTTTTTATATTATTGGTTGAATGGACATTATTGTTTTATTATTGCCTTTCCCCTCATTTTCATTGCTTATTTTTATTAGGCTATTGATTTAATTGATATTGTTGTTTATTATTACTAGTCTCCTTATTATATTTGACCAACATTCTAATCTGTTCCCTGTTCAATTTTAAATATTATGTTTTGTATTTATGTGTTGCTTTGGACAAAGGCATCTGCCAAATCCATAACCATAACCATGTGTGTGTGTGTACAGTACACCACATTGGCTTACCATAGCTTCCCAACTCTGCACAGTATCCCATTAAGTGCATGACAGTAGGCTATTTACAATTTTATGTAAAGTTTGTAAACACGTTATCAAAATCAACTTAATGCATACACGCACACACCTTTGGTTTGAGCAGGAGAGAGAATACGCACGCACGCACTCTGTAGGTGGGTGTGCATAACTAGCATTCATTCCTGCAAGCTCCCCTGGTGTAGAACATCCAAATGAATAGGCCTAGGCCTAAATAAAGCCTATTTATAAGACAATAATATTGTCTTATAAATAGGCTTTATTTTCATAGAACTCCTGTTGTTATGTTGGTATCGGGCGATGTCTGTGGCACACCATCAAAGATTCTTGTCTTTCCTGAATCAGGTATGACGTTGACACGAAGATAAGAAATGGAGTCTTTGATCTAGGCGATAGTTTTTTAGACATGTTAAGCCTGTCCACCTAGGCCTACTAGATGAGACTGTCAGTGATTGTGGGAGTGTCCGCGAAGTTCTTGCGTCCAGCATGCTGCCACACCTGCACCTGAGAGCATGTTTCAGATGGCGCCTCCTCTTTGGTAGGCTACTTAGTATATAAACTGTGAAAATGTGTCGAAAGCGACCAGTTTTGACAGGAACCGGCCAGGTAGGCTATATTTTAAGCTTTCCCCCCACTTGAGAGATGGATATGAACTGAACTGAACAAAAATACATTTTTGTTGACAAATGTTGTGTATTAGTCAAACCTGTGGCATTTGTGTCATGAGCACTTGATAAATAGTTTTTGTAGGCTTGAATTAGCCCACCAGCTCAGTCTACAACATAGCTACCACTTTCTGAATTAATGTTGCATAGCCTAATCTAAATAATAACAAATGTAAACGCATAGGCTTTGTAGGCCTACTTTCATATGTTTGATCTCTGATCATGTAGTCACAAACCGTTTCACATTTGCATAATAAAACATTTGCACATTTGCATAATCTTTGCCAGTGAAACTTGCGTAGATTGGCAGTGTGATTGTCAATTGCTGATCATGACTCGCACACGGCGGCACACGCACCTGCCGCTTGTGGTTTGTCTTATCCTCTGCTATTCAGGTAAGTCTATGACGCTATCATCTTTCTTTTTACATGAAGAATGTAGCCTAATACATATATTAGATTTGTTATTTGAAATTGCACAACCCAGACCTCTAGTCTGTTTACATGATATATTGTGCTTACGTTAGATGCTCAGCGAGTGTTCAGAATTGATCCGCACATTGGAAGCCTGAACGGAGCAACAAGAATCACCATAGAAGGGGAAGGTATGAAAGCTATGGAAATCAAACTGTCAAAGTCACTTATCCACCGCCCTGTAGTCCTGTATCTTTTCTTACAGGCACTATTTGCCAACCTTTTTTCTATATTGAATGTTTAATGTTGAAAATGGCCTTGGGCAATGGCCTTACTTGCAAAACCAACAAACTTGTATTCGTATACAAACAATTTCGTATACAAACCATATCAATATTAAGGTGATTTGGGCAAAACAAACCAGTTATGATGTACAAATACAGTATAAAAAATATGTAAGCTTATAAAAAATAAATGGCAATAACATAGATCTGGAAATAACCTATCTGAATGTTGCAGGTTTTGCTCAGGAAAATCAGTTCTCTCTGAACCCTGATGATGCAGACTTTGGAAACAGTGTGACTCTGGTGTCCAAGACCAGATCCATCCCGTGTGATGTGGAGCGAGACTCCACTCACAGCAATCAGATCTTGTGCTACACAAGGTACGGCTATGAAAAAAATGTCCTTGATTGCTTAATTAGCTAATTAATATTTTTTAGTTAAAAATATTTATTTCTTTATGAGATTTTCCTTTTTCTCAAAACAAAATTTGCTTCCCTTCAAGGTTGGATTTTTCCAATTTTTTTGTGAAATTGTGAAATTACAATAAATCACCAACAGATTGTTTTTTATACCGGTTTTTAGTCAACTTTAGCAGAGGTGCCAATAATTCTGGAGGGCACTGTATATTGCAAAAGTCCACTCCCTGATCCCTGTGATTAAGTGTGGTTTAGTGATTGATTTTTTTTCCCCTTTGAGGCAGTACACCAAACCCAGCAACATTAATTTTGCGGCTTCATGATACTGATGTACTTTCATACTGTTGACACTAGGTAGAACTAGAATGTTATATAGTACGCCTACCACTTTGAAAAAAAAAAATGAGATCCATTTTCAAAGATTTTCAAGTAATTGTGTTGATATAGTGCACAAATGTATTTATTTAAACAAAATTTCACACATATTTGAAGTAGCAAGCAAACATACAACAAAACAAACAAATAAAAAGTGGGTGTAATGTGCCTCCCTCAGAGCGATGCCCAATGATGACTACCACATCCGCGTCAGTGTGGACGGTGTGCCTATTCCCACCAGCCGAATGTGCAATGGGTGGTACACCCACTACATCTGCAGTTTCTATGTGAGTAAACACAAGTGACATGTGCAATAGTCATAAGTCAATAAGTGCGTCTTTAGATTACATTTATATACAGGCTTTTCATCGTCACAATATCATGTCATTGGGTTTTAAATGAATAGTGAATTTTGTGTCTTTTTAAGGCAACATGGTAGATGAGACATTATCAGCACAGCCATGTTTTGAGAAACCAGACAAGTCAGACTCACAGCCATGCTCAAAAGTAACATTAGAGTCAGTATGTTAATGCAGGTGTCAACATAAAAAATAAGGTCCAGTAAAAGAAAACAAAAGACATACAGTATACAAAAAAAGCATAAAATAAAATAGAATCACAAACAAGCTGCAGGGAAAGGGATGTAGAAGATGATGTGCAATTAGACCTTTCAACCATTTTCTGACTGACCTTACAGACGCGCTGGTGGGCTACTCCCACTATCTGGAGTACGAGTCCAAGCACAGGATTACCAGGTAAAATCCTCATCGTTCCCTTTGATTACACTGACTTCAGGATGTGTTTGCTGTCCCCCCACACTGAAATGAAACCTTATTCTTCACAATCGGCATAACTGTTTCATGTTTGTGGTTGCCGACTAACAGGTTCTGTGATTACAACGAGAGGGAGGATATACACTGATGTCTATGGCAGCAACACTGACGTCAGCACCAATGGCCTCAATGTCAGGTTCCTGAGGTAAAAAATTACCTCAACAGTCAAAATGAAATATGTTTGTGTGACATTGAAAACACTTCTAAAAGTCTACTTGCTTTTTGTTGGGTTTTCAAATGTATTTGAAACTTTTATTTCTAACTAATATACATGTTCATATACTGTAAGTTGCTTTAGACAAAAGTGTCTATATGGACAAATTCCATAACCTTAAGCATGACCATTTTGTGTTGTTATCACAGGGCCTACATGGGTGGGATGCCTTGTGAGTTGCTAAAGCCAAACACTGATGAGCTGTGAGTCTGTTTCACACAATTTGTAATCCATTTTGTTGTTAAAAAGGGATTTAACCTGTTTGAGTTTCACATAAATAGATTTATGGATATATGACTGAATTAAGAGGTTAAAGGAGAAATCCGGTGAGTTTTCACATAGATCTCCATTTCTCGAGGTCACTGAGTGCTGTCGATACAGAAAAAAACAAAAACAATCAGCAGATAACGCAGCCAGGCAGCTACAGCGCTACACCCTGGGGGCATGTCCTTGTGCTCCCATGCCGGATTTCTCCTTTAAGCTGTATTATTAGAACTGTACTGTATATCAAGATTGGTAGTTATTCAATATGTCATGTCATGAGCTTCTTCAACCATACAGAATTAAACTCAGTGGGCTGGTTTCCTAGACATGGCTTAAGCCTAGTCCTAAGCTTTTTCTCTGTGGAGATCTTCGTTGAAGTTTAAATCTAGTCGTAATCCATGTCTGCAAAACCATCCCTATAGCCTTCCCTCGGCATTCTTCACTCCACTTTAGTAAAAGTAGAGATCATGGTTTAGTTCCATTTTTGTTTTTTTCCAATGCATCTGCTATGCTGTCTTGCTCAGGTATGGTCTGACGATGGACTCTGAGACAAGCCAATGGGGATACATGAGTTGCGCAATGACTGGAACATACATTGGTAAGAGCTAAGACGACGACAACAACAACAAACAAACAAGCAAACAATGAAACACACACACACAAGCTAACAGATGACCGTGTTGAATTGCGTGATACATTGCTTTGGTATGCATTTCTGAGATCTGATGTAAATAAATACCCAGTGCATTATATGACATCGTAAGCTTGACTTAAGTGTCATCATAACAATAGTTAAGTACCATATGTGAATCACAAATCAATGCCTCACCTCTCTTTTTCTCATTTGATCCTTCTTAGGTCATCATAACCTGAGTTACATTCTGGACAGTCAATATGGAAGGTAACTTTATATTCATAACATTTCCTTTAAAAGTTGGTCAGCTGTCAGAGAAAATGTATTTACACACATAATTCAAAAGGTGTTTGTAATTATTCCCTTTAGCATTTGAGTTCAACATTAAATGTTTCTTATTAATTTACTAAAAATGTATGTATTTGTTGCTTGGTTGACTTTCCTATTACAATGCTTTTAGACTCTTTAGTACATCTAATAACATTCGATATTTGCACACCTATGAAGTAGTTGAGTTCCTTGGCTTTCTATGTCAATTCACCAAACTTCATTAGGTTTACATAACAGTTTTGAGATTTATTGTTATCATTTGAATTTTGATGTTGTTATTGAACTATTTTATCTGACATTTCTTTGTGTTTTTTGTATTTCAGGAGTTTGCCTGAAAATAACGTCTACTTTGTCTCAGGCTTGAACAAACTCTCCATGTTCCAGACGTATGCAGGTATATGTAACAAAAAACAAACACTCGCATAAATGACCAATGACCTTAACCATGCATACATAGTCTATAACTATATAACTATATAGTCTATACTATATAACCCAACAACATGGGAAATCTTGTTTTTGATGTATGAACCCATGCCTATGGGTACCCTGCAACTCTAAATTGCACAAGTTATTATTTATTAATTCTTTTATTGTGTGTTTTTTTGATATTTTATTAATTCATCTACAATGATTTGTTAGTGGCCTACACTGGAAAAGAGGACTGCCCTCCACTGTGTTTCCGAGCATGAAATAAAGGTTGAATGAATGAATGAAAAAAGTTGCAGTATAGCATTGTACAGTTTCCATAAATCTCATACTCACAGCCCAATAGTGTCTTACCAGTCTCGGTATCACTATACCACTATCACGCTCATACACTGAACACACACACTGATCATTTTTTGTCTGGTTTTATTTTTATTTTCAGAGGTGACAGGAGTGTCCCCCTCTAAGGGCAGTGTGCTTGGTGGAACCTTGCTGACCATCCACGGACATCACTTTGATGAAACTGACATGCCAGCAGCTGTTACGGTCGGAGGTAAACTTAACTCAAACAGACAACCTGACAGAACAAGAGAAATGGATGAATGGGTGGGTGGGTCACAGGAACAAAAAGTACAAACCATGTGTAGAATAAGCATATCTGCTTTTAAAGTGCATACCTAGGACGGAATGATTGATAGATCTGAGTAACAAAGAGGCATTTATCTCAGAATGCCTATTGTTTTGAGTGACAGTCACAGACACGCAGTCAAGTTATAGCCATTGTTATGTTTTTTGTGTGTATTGCTATTGTTATGCTGTGCTGTTGCCAATGGCAGTGAACAGACAGTGGCTGTAGTCTTATCAGATGTGGGTGTTGCTGAGTGCATTGCTTTTCCTCTGTCATCAGGCCAGAGATGTGAGGTGGTGAGCGTGACTGATGACAAGATTGTATGCAGAACACCTGAGTACAGGTGGACCAACATGACAGTCTTTCCAGGTGAGGCATCACCTCCTGTGTGCTGCTGGGATGAGTGTGCAATAATAGTTTAACTTTAACAGGCGTAATGAAACTATGAAATAGTTAATCATTTAAACATAAATCGTCTACAGTTTACTCCTCAGATACCGGTAATTGCTAAAACGTGTTTCAGCGTAAACAAATATCTGCAAAACTAATGATGTTTTCTAAACGCCCCGATACCCCCCCCCCCCCCCCCCCACACACACACACACACCCACCCCCACCCCACACACACACAGGTGGCAGAGGTATGAAGATGGAACTGTGGAACAAATCTATTCCGCGCAACCTGGAGGACATTATGAACTACAACTCCAGCTGGCCAGACCACCAGGGTGGCTGGGTTGACTCCCTCACACACACCTACCCCATTGAGATCCTTCGCTTCGTCTCCAAGATGACTGGCTTCTTCGTGCCCATGGAGACTGACCACTACAGGTTCTTCATTAAAGGAGACGACAAATACCAACTGTACTTCAGTCTCACTGGGCGTCCTGAGGATAAGGTAGCTGCCACCTTCTCTCGGTGTCGTCTGGGAGGTTTTATGTAAAATACTAGAATAAAAATAAGTGTTTGGAAGGTCTATGCTTCAAAAGGAGTATCTGCATAATGATTAAATGATTAAACACAATTATATCACATTATCATTTCTTACACTTTTTTTGTTTGATTTTTCACGTTTTTTAATTTTTTAAAGTAATTTTTGGGACTTTACATTTATGTAAATAAAACATTGAAAGAAGACAGGGAGTATGAGTGGAAGAATGACATTAGGATATGAGGGGAAAAATGAGATTAGGACACCATTGGGAAATGAACACTTGGACCAATACATGATTGGCGTGCTACTGCTTGCCCCCAGGTCACCCAAGACTAAAGATTCTATTTACATGAGTTGAGTATGAGTTAAATATTCTGTCCTGACCAGAGGCAAATGGCTTCCTCCCCTGAATCTAATTTACCCAAGTCTCTTCCCAAAAGAAAACAATAGTTTGCATAATACTTTTTCAGACACCATAAGCTCACCTTTAGGGGTGGATTTGTTCAGTGACTTTTCTCTCAACAATTCTCTCATCTGCTTCACATCTGCGCGTTGAAGTGTTAATAACATAGCACTGTTTCAGGGCTTTGCATCTGACCTTTCTACAATCTATTATGCCTGAACACTCTATAAAACTACCATGCTCAATGCACTGTGAAAGTGAAATGTAAAATGGAGATCCTCTGTATCATGTGCTTCAGGTACTCATTGGATACCGGACCGGCTTTACCAACAGCTTCTTCTCCTCAGACTCGCAGGCTTCCTCTGTCATGCATCTGGAGAAGGGAAAGGCGTAAGTGACTACTATATATACTGTATATGTCTATAGAATCTAAACAGTCTGAAGGACAGGCAATGGGAGGGGTATCACTTGCGTCCTAGCCCCTCGGTGCACACAATCAGTAGCAGGTCCTGGGCTGCTTCAAATGACTGAACCCAGAGCACACAACTATTTTTTAAAGACTTTAACAGGTGCAAAATGACATTTCTACATTTAGCGTCTTCCCTAGAGGGATGGAGTTAAAGTTTGACTACACAACCATATTACTAACTATTGACAAGACCACAGCCGCTGTTAGTAACACAGGATCTACAATCCCAACACAGAAAAATTTGTGACGTGTAAAATGCAAATAAAAAACAGAATGTGACTGTGCAAATCTCATAAACCCACATATAGGTGCAAAAAGGACATGGAAAATATGTTAATTTCGAATTTCATACCAGTAACACATTTCAAAATATGAACTATATTTTCCATGAAATAGTTAAATTTATCATTTTCAACATTTGATAATGTTGTCCTTTTGCAGCTAAATATGGGTTCATGAGATTTGTAGATTATTACATTCTGTTTCTACCTGCATTTTACACAATGTCCCAACTTTTTCTGTGTTGGGGTTGTATGATCAGATACTGTCAGTGTACTATCACAATGTTTCTACAATTCAAACCTCCATCTTGTCTGTATGTATGCTGTAGGTACTATCTGGAGGCCCTCCTGCAAGACTGGGGCGGTCCAGGCTGGATCCAAGTTGGTGTGTTTAAATGGAAGAGCCCCTTCACCTACGAGCAAGCCTATGAAGCTGTGGATGAGAGACAGGTTCTCAACGCCAGATACGACGTCTTAGAAGAGAAGCAGGTCGGTACCCTTAACACAGACATAAATACAGATTGTGCACATGTAACAAGATGCAACAACATGCATATGCAACAACTTTATGTACCCTGGCCTCTGATCATGTGCTCTTGTTCTGTCCAGGTGTTGCGTTTTGATGGCTGGGGCTCAGAGGAGACTCCAGTGATGGAGGTCCAGCAGGTGACCGTGAGCAGTACCTGCTTCTCCTTGGGAACCTGTGACTCCACCTTCTACACCTTGGGTTACGGAGAACACAAGACAGGTAAATGGCCACTATTAGGGTCATACTGGTTTACCTGAGTGACTATCGCACCTTACCCTACAGAGAACATGTGGCAGGTAAACCAACCCTATTAGGGTTGAGGTACCTCAGTCTCACCTATTAGAGCCTATCTATTACTGCAAAGAACATAGAAAAGGTAAATCACTGCTAGGGTTTGACTTGACACATATCTATTTTAGCGGATTGCAGTAGTTACAACCCCATTATGATGGTGGAAATTCCTGGTTACCTTTTTCACTCACATATTGCAAAACATTTAAGGAAATATAAAATTGTCACTTGGGTAAATAACTTCTAAACATGGCTTTACTTTAAGAAAATTCAGCTGGATTGCATACTTGGATGCAAGTCTAGTATTTACCTTGTGTCTGTATGCTCATGTTATGCTGATTACAGGACCCATTGCAGTGAGTGCATCAGCTGACCAGGTTGCAGCCGCTCTGAATGGCCTGTGGTCGATTAAACCCGACTCTGTTACGGTCACCAAACAGGATCTCGGCACAGAAGCAGAGTACACCGTGACCTTTGACTCCAACAGAGGTGGGTGGGACTGCTCACATCCATCTGGTTCACTGATGTTGTGTCTAATCTGTCATTGAAAAGGCAGATCTATGTTACTAGCTTAAAGACTAGTTTGTCAGATTAAAAGCAGATCTATGTTAGAGATCTCAAGTCTAGTTAAACAGATTGAAGGTGTGTCTGTTACTGACTTCAAATCTAGTTCATCAGATTGCTGAATTCAAGTGTAGTTTGTCATATTGACGAAAACGATTTACATTATAGACTTCAAGCCTAGATTGTCAAATCAAAGTCAGATCTGCTTTACTATGTTTAAGTCAAGTTGGTCAGATTTCAGGTCTATCAATAACTTCAGTCTGTCAAATTGAAAACAGATCTACATTTCAGACTTTAAATCTAGATTCTCAAACTGAATGCAGTGTGTAACCATAGTTTTGAAACATATATGTTTTCCTGCAGGTGATTTTGAAAGCCTAGACTCATGGCGTATGGGAGGCAATGTGAACGTGTCTGTGACTGAGGTAACCAAGGGAGTGGCCAGTCTGGAGACGTTCACTCTGCTCTGGGGGGGAGTCCCCTCCACCCCCATCTCATTCAACGCCTCCAAGGCAGAGGTGTGTGCACTCCTCACACCCATCCGAGTCATTATCAGAATACAGTTTAAAGCTGAAATATACACCTGTGCACAAACAGAAATATCAGTGTCTTTATTACACATACACACTTGTATGTGTTAAATATTAAATACAACTGCTAATACAGTAAAGATGATAGTAATATTACTATACTGAAAATCATACCATTATTCAAATACCAATACTGTAATGATACATGCAATAACTACGGTATAAATATATATCACTCACACCTCACACCAGAAAAATCTGATCACTGATATTTTGACATTTTCTAAGAAGGTCTAGGTTGGCGGACATGTTGAAGGACAATTTCCTTTTCACTTGTGCCTGACTTTTGTGTGTCCTTCGCCTCTTTTATCACCACAGGTCCGGGGTGCCCTTGAGGCTATGCTGCACGCTGAATGCCCTGCTGAGGTGCTGGCTATGGAGAGCTTCAGGGTGAAATACCACAGAGACTATGAGGATGAACACACTGGGGTGGGTGGAGAATATATACGCTCACTAAGAATAATGACATAGATCACACAGACTCAGATTCGGTTTACCCCTTACAGATTTTATAGACTATAGTTTCAGTGTCCTTGGCCAAGAATAATACATTTACAGAGTGAGGCATATACTGTATCTGTGGGACACATCACGTAGTTAAGTGAGATTTTTCTTTCTGGGTCAGACATCATATTAAATCATAATCCCTACATATTACTAGCCTGACGTCACCGTAAGGCCTCATCACTCCCTAGACTGAAAACGCCTCACCTTTATTATATGGTTCATGTGAGCAGATACTCTTGAAGCTTGAGATCTTATGGCTGGCTTGGCTCTCAGGCAAATTGAGGGAGAAAAAAAAAACAATGCTGATATATCATTTTATTTTGTTTTTGCATTTGCATTGCTCACTGTAAATTTGTATTTAGCCTTTAGGTTTTTAAAACTAAACTGTTGTGTTTGTTTATATTTTAGTTAGTGAAATTATTTTTTCACTGCTAGTTTTAGTTTTAGTCTTAGTTGTCGTGAACAATAATAACTCTGGTCTGACTGTGGTTAAGCAGTTCTCTAAGGACAATCTGGACAAAAGGGGGACACTGGTTATGGACACTGAAGCCTTCTGTGGACGTTGGTCACTGATGAACCCTGAGATCCTCTTCATGTCGTCCGACACCAAGGAGTCTGGGGGGACGTACGGAGCAGTGAACCTCGAACAGGACGACACGGTTAGGAGCCATTCCTACTCAGTCATCTCTGAGCTGTGCTTTTTTCTGTCATTAATTCAACCAATTCATCATGTAGAAGTCTAGCAAGTAGGTGCAGTTCAAAGTGGTGCCCATGCAGCTTTGGTTGCCTAGATCATGAAAATAATGAAACGGTAGAATTTTCAAAGGAATGCCACAATTTCTGTCTTCTCTTCTCTTTGCTTCTCTTCTCTGTACTTCTCTCCCTTTTTTACGCTGTCTTCTTTAATCAGTCACTCCATCATTCGTGTCAAACAATGTCAAACATAAACACACTCCCACTCTCCCCCTCTTTTCACAGCTCTGCTTTGCTTACAAAGGAGATATGAAGAGTGAAGTGGGAGTCAAGTTCTCTTACAAAGACAATAAAGGTGCCACACAAACTGTCACCGCCCAAGTTCCCCTAACACCTAATCAGGATCCAGGGTATGCATGCAATCAGGCAAAAGCTGTCAGATAATGGACTTATGGTAGACATAGTTTAGGAAGCGTTGATAAATGACCGATTGTTGTTGTTTTTTTTCCCCCCTCACAGCTGGCACTACACATGTGTTAACCTGATGACCTCGCTGCAGACTAAGCACATCGGTACCAATTACAAGATGACAGAACTACATCTGTCCAGGGCTACAGTAGGGGAGGAGTACTATGTGGATGCTGTTCATCTCGGGAGAGATGTTACTGTGTTCGATAACAGTATGTCACATTCCTCTTCCTCCTCTTCCTCCTCCTCCTCCTCTTCCTCTTTCTCCTCCTCCTCCTGTTTGTATATCCTCTGCAATGTATACAAAAAGTGATAAACTATTAAAAAGTTCAAGCAGCCATTTCCAATGTTAACTCAATGTTATCAATTGTTAACTGTGTGTGTTGCACGTGTCTGTCTGCTCCAGTGGTTCTCCAGAGGAGAAGGCCACCTGCCCTCGCTCAGTGGGGCCAGATCATCAACATCCTCAGTGTGGTCAAAACTACAGTGGGGTCAAGTGTCAGCTACGAGATCTCTGCCTCACCCTTCAACTGTGCCTATGGCCTACCTCTGATGGAGGTCGGCTTTCTGCAGGTGAGAGAAAAACGAGTGGGAAAATATGTAGACCTTGTGAGGTGCCATTTGGTGTGTCTGTGGTATACCATGGGATCAGATGTTACTTTGGCATTCTGTGATGAGAATACATGTCTAGCTACAAATCATTGAAATTAGGTATTTGTAGTGAAGACACTAATGAATCTCAAAAATTACCCTTGTTCTTTTTGGTAACATTCTGTTAAAATTCAAGTTCAGGTCTTAAAATTGTTAAAATTGTTGTACAACAATTACTGAACATCACCTTAAACCCAACTCCTATTGTAGGGCTGACTAGTGCTTCACTGTCACAATCCAGACCCGTGCAGCTGTAACACTGTTAACAGAAGTGAAGCTTCTCTGAGTGTTTGTCTCTTAATAGTTGTGTCCTTGTTCCTGTTGATGCTTCAGGGAATTTCCGGTAATCTGTCAGACAGTGTAGCGTACACACAGGGCGGTGCCAAGGTGACCATCACCCGTACCCAGAGTGCCAGCCCCCCTCTGAATGGCACCTTCGACATTGAGATTTACGGACGGCGTGTTGAAGGTAAAATATGACTTTCAGCATTTATAACAAAACTATAATATACATAAGTGGGTAACACTTGACAGTATTGACATACAGTAAGAGTGACATGACACTGTCATGAACACATGGTTATGGTTATGGTTATGGTTATGGATTTAGCAGACGCCTTTGTCCAAAGCGACACATAAATACAAACAACATAATAATATTTAAAATTGAACAGGGAACAGATTAGAATGTAGGTCAAATATAATAAGGAGAATAGTTATAATACACAATAATATCAATTCAATCAATAGCCTAATAAAAAGCAATGGAAAAAAAAGGGGAAAGGCAATAATAAAATAATAATGTCCATTCAATCAATAATATAAAAACAATGACATGCTAAGACTACATTAAGGAGAATATCAATAATACTGTCATAATACTGACACAGTCATCAATAATACATGACACTGTCATGACACATGAACCCTAACCCTAATCCTAACCTCTAACCCTAATCCTAACCCTTACCCTAACCCTTACCCTAACCCTAACCCTAACGTGCATGTGTGCGTGTACATGTTTATGTTTGTGTGTGTGTGTGTGTGTGTGTGTGTGTGTGTGTGTGTGTGTGCGTGCTTGTGTGTTTGCCTGCATATGTGTGTTTGTGCATGTGCATGCATGTGTACATATGTCTACTGTGTGAGTATGTGTCATACGTATGATTACTGTGAATGTATGTGTGTGCGTGTGTATCTGTTTATGCACATGTGTGCACATGGAATGGGTTAACATGACCCCTGGAGGCAAGGACACAAGACACACATGACCCCTACGGAAAAAATTGGTCATCCTAGGCCCTACGGTTCTCAAAATATTCACAGAAAACTGTGTCTGCCCTACCCTCCTTTCGGGGGGTCCAGTACAGCGGGGGGGCTACAGATCAAAACAAAAAATGATGGTTCCATACTATCCATGTGGGGTTACATGCCCACCAACTTTCGTCTACCGCGGTCTTTCAGTGTCCCGGGAATCCTTGACGGAAATTTGAACATGCAAAAAAAATAAATAAATAAAAAAAATAATAAAAATAAATAAATTAAAAAAAATAAATAAATAAAATAAAAGAATTAATTAAAAAAATTAAAAATCTGACTAAACCTATATGACCGCCGCTTCGCTGCGCGGCGGTCATAATTACCTAGCACTATGGCTTAGTCTCTCAGCCCCACACAATAAGTGCTTACTCACATGAAGTCACTCCTGGTCTGCTATCTCATAGGCCTGCCAGTGGATATATCAGCACAGGATCTGAAGTACGCGCTGCAGTCCATTCCAGAAATGGGCTCTGTGGACGTCACAAGGTCAGGAGACTGCAAAGCTTACAAGTGGCTCATCACCTGGCTGAGCAATCCTGGACGTCAACCTATTCTTCAGGTGAGTCTCAGACCTTCAATATGAATATTACAGATTATTCATCCTGAAATTTAGAAATGTAATTTAATACAATCATTTTTTTACGGGTAATTTAGAAATAAATTGCCTATGTAATGCCTCACTCAATACCTAAAGCCGTCATCAAAAACTTGTCAAGACCAATACATAACACCTGCTTGAAAAGGCAGCAGCCACTTTTAATTGGCTGGATTATGGAAATTTAAACTCATTGATAAGAATCCAAGTTGTTAGTATTCATGTTGTAATTCATATTCATATTTCAAATGGGGTGGGTAGTTCATCATCATTTACTGTAGAGGTCTGCTCCATTGACTGCCTTCCTTTAGGTCATGAGATCACAGTGAACTTGTGTGAGTGGCTTCAACAAGGAACTCACTGCTAAATCTGTCTCTGGTATCTCTAATTAACTGATGCTTAGGTGCCCAAGGGAAAGCAAGTCTCTGGACAGTGTGTGTGTGTGTGTGTGTGTGTGTGTCTGTGTGTGTCTGTGTGTGTGCTTGTTTTTGTGTTTGACTTGTCTTGTGTTGTGGCCACCTTCAGGTGAACGCCTCAGATGTCACTGGAGTTAATCCACAGGTGTATGTCAACGTCAGAGATGAGGGAGGCCTGTTCATGCAAAGCATCAGGGGAGATATGCTACGTGTCCCAGAATCCAAACCACAGGTATACTACACATACTATTATGAAACTATAGACACATGTCCCTAGGGGACCCTAAGGGAGTCTTTGCATGGCTAACACGAGTTATTTGAATATGTCGTGTGAGTTATCCGTTCCCATCGACAGCATTGGGAGGGCCACAGGGGATTAGTGTTTGTGGTTTAGGAAGAGAAGGGACCCTCTCGGCCACTCGTCTACAGCCTTTCCTAACCACTCTGACCACTCATCTGCACTTGTGGTTCCCAATGCCCCACAGATTGAAATTCATTAGTTAGGTGTACAAGCACTACAGGCCAGGTGTAGCCTATATAGTAAATAGGTTGGGGTTTGTTATGCCCTGGTATCTACAAAGGCAATTCAGGCTTCAATATCTCTATGTTTTCTTTAAAATGCAATGTTACAAGGATCATGAATGCAAACAATTAAAATTTAAAAAAGAAACCTCTCAATTTCCAGTGGAGAGAAAGTCATGTGGCTGATGTGAAATTGTTGTTCCAGCAATATTAATGACTAGTCAGAAAATGTAGTTGCACAATTAAAGACAATTTCATATGAGGACTTGAAAATGCATATGAGGGGTCTGTAATGATTCCTATTATAGTCATAGTTGAAGTAGCTTTAGGCCAGTTTTACCGTGAGTTTGTTTGCTCTCTCCTAGGTGGAGGTACTAATCAACGGCATCGCATCCAAGTGCTCAGGAGACTGTAGCTTTGAGTGGAGCGAAGACAAGACCCCACTGGTGACTGGCATCTCCCCCTCACAAGGTAAAAACATCAGCCTCCAGTGTCCTCCACAATGGGAGATTCACATACGTTCCAATGGCTAGACTTGATTTATTGCGTTGGTTTTATTATTTAAGTCATTAAGTCAGTGATATTTTGGTTATATATGTCATAAAGACACTTTATAATATAGCAAAAAGTAATTATTAGTGATTGTGTTTTATGAATATATGCATTAATAATAAATGTATGTAATGTTATGTAAACCTATAAAAGTGATGTGTAAATGAAGTATAGCTAATGTACATTTCACTTTATTCTGCTGAAGCATATGGTGAATTGTTTTATTCCTTCAGGATCGAGCAATCTTGGGACAGTTCTGACCATCAGTGGGTCTGGTTTTGATGACACGAATGCTACTGTTTGGATTGGACACACAGAATGCACCGTAACCCAAGTTACTGGTGAGTTGGACTAATGAATGATGTATAGTGAATAGAAATAATCATGAAAACAATAATGATATCATAAAAGGGCTTTAGATTGCAGAGGGTTAAAAATGAAAGCAACACAAGGGAATAATTGATATCTATGCCCCTTGGTGTCAGTGTCAATTTAGCTGGTACCCAGTTTGTCAAAAACAACTGAAAGGGTCCTGTTCATGGTCATGCAAGATGAAGCATTCTGGGCATGCATTGGCAATGTTAGAGACACCAACAGTTTGAAGCTGTTATTGTAAGGTGAAATAATTGCATTGTGTTGCTTTAAATTATTTGAAAGTACAGTACATGATTTATTTATATATCTTAGATACAGATTCAGGTGAGGTTGTGAGGCTGAGGCTGTTGGTATATCTCTTTAGGTGCAAAGATGACCATACTCTGATGGTGACTGGTCTGTGTTCAGCCTGTAATGGTGACTGTAATGTTGTGCACACTGTTGATGGATTCGGCCTTGTGTCCTTTCTCAGACACTCAGGTGACCTGCAGCGTTGGCCCTGCTCCTGCTGGCACTTACCCTGTCATCCTGAGCCTCCCTGGCCTGGGACAGGCACGTTACCAAGGAGACCAGCCTTTCAACTTCACCAGCCAGCTCAGCGTCTCCTCCGTGTCTCCGATCGCGGGCAGTGTCACTGGTACAGTGCCCCAATATTTGCCATGATAAACACATTCAGTTTTTCAGTCTGGATGTGGCTCACAGAATTATAGATGTGGGGTAAAAGTATGGTTCTAAGTTTCAAACATTCTCTAGCAGTAGAACTCATTAATGCTTATAGTGCAATGTAGACATTCTATTATAATGTACAAAGAGTTACAAACCCCAAAACCAGAGTAAAACCTGAAATTTGCTGTAGATTTTAACATTAATTGTATTGTGCAATGGCATATTCCTGTTTGGCAAATGTTTTACATTGCATACATGTGAATAGAAAGACATCTACAATGTACTAGTTCATAGCCATGGGCCTTCTTTTCTTTTCTCTGATTGTCTAACATTCTGTAAAGCTCCATGAGACATGTAATGTTTTGGCGCTCTATAAGTAAAATTAAATTAAAAATTGAAAATATGTAATGGCTGCAGTGTTATGCTCCGTTCCCTTGGCAGGTGGCACAGTCCTCACGGTGGATGGGTTTGGCTTCGGCTGGGGCACAGAAGTGACGATCGGCTCAGAGACGTGTGAGGTGCTGGAAGTGAACCTCCACATGGTCACGTGCAGAGTTCCCCCGGTAAAAAGCTTTGGTCCGATTTCATCGCCCAGCGAACCGTAAAGAATACTCACATACTCACCTGTCACCTGGCTCTGTCTGACACCACCAACAGTGTCCCAGCTCTTCACAGAGCCTAGCGTGTAGTTTGGTCCACTTCATCCACCCGCTTCTCCCTGCTCTTTACTCATGGGGTGATAGACAGGTTTATTTTGGGTGGCTTTTTGCCTTTAAAGGATAAGACCGTTGAGAGTGACAGGGAACAGGATGGGGGTAGAATTGAAAAATAACCTTGGCTTGAGATCGAACCCGTATCTGGTCAGAATGCATAGCACTAAAATGCAATTTCAAATATTACACAAAATACAAATGGCTAGACATCTAAGTGCTGTAGCCGAGACTAGAGTATTTGTTTTTAGATTAGACAATTAACCTAATGCTTTACTAGGCATTGCACTATACAACTAAAATGGCTTTGCCTTGCCTTTACTAATTGTTTATTTGTCAGTTTGGTTGTCGTTTACGCCTCAGCTCCCCCCACCTTGGTCTAATTTAACTGCCTAGAGAACCGTAAAGGATACCCACATAGCCAGCGTGTGACCTGGCTCTGTCTGACACCACCAACAGTTTCCCAGCTCTTCACATGCTAAGTGTGGAGTTTAGCAGTAGTGTGTAGCCTTGTTCTCCCATTTCCTATACATTGTTACTGAACATGTGCATGGTTACTGAACACGTGTATAGTCTAAGCTGATAAGAGTACGCCTCCAGGTGAAAGCCTGTGATACTGACAAATTCCTTGTCATACTGCCATTGCAAGAATGAAAAGATGAATGTTTTCATCATTTCTACTGAGAAACAGTGTGTGCACATTCTTGTCTCTCTATCAGACTTCTCAGTTACACAGCACAGCCAAACAATTTGAAATTCATTAGCTAGGCAAATGCTGTATCTTTTTCTAAATTTTAGAAAGATAGTACCGGTAACTGCAAACAATCAAAGGTTATTTGGCATTGCCATTCTGAGAGGAATTTGTCTCAAAGTTATGGTTTTATTTAAGTGTCTATTTCCTCTCTAATTGTGGGTTCTGATATGTTTCAAACTTCAGGTGAACTCTCAGTTGTAGAATATTTAGTTACTTTAGAATAGTTAGTTTAGAATAGACACCAACAAAAACAAATGTGACCGATCGGAAATTATGTTTTAATCCATGTTCCCATGGTGTTCCTATGATGCGTCGATAGGGCTCACTGGGAGCCCAGAGTGTGACCGTGACCATTGGGGACATGAGCCAAGTGGCATCGAAGACCTTCACCTACAGCGACGGCCTGACCGCCACAATCACCAGCATCAGCCCACAAACCACCAGTGTCAGTGGTGAGCAAAAAATCCGTCTTCTACTCCTGGTTCTGCTCTTTCTCATTCCTCTTCCACTTTCTCCCCCCAGCCCTTTACGCATATAATTAAATATTCTTTAGAACAGAATTGGATGATACATTTCTAGTGTTTCCCATTCTGTGTCTTACTAAAGACTTGTGTGTGTGTGTGCTGTAGTAAATTAAATTAGGGCTGTCAATCGATTAAAAAAAATAATCTAATTAATTACATACTCTGTGATTAATTCATCTAAATTAATCGCATATATAATTTTTGCTGTGAAAGTATTTTAAATATTTAAATTCAAATGAATCATTGAATAATCAGCATTAGTGACATTAAAGTTCAAAAACTCTTATTATTATTTTCACTGTTCAAATAACGGCCATAATAATCTATGATATGACCTAATATGCTGAGGAAATGAATTCAAAACTGCTTCGGGAAGAAGTTTTTTCTTCACATACAATGCATTTCAGGCCACAGATATAACCTAGGGGACACAATGAAAATAAATTAACACTCCCCTCAATGTCAACACTTATTCCTTTGCATTGATGTGCGACTATAGAGTTGATGAACTCTGGTGATATGCAAATTCCTTGCTGCAGACATGGCAAAGGACTTTATTTTCAACACTTTGTTTTTTTATTAACACCATCAGGGCGTTTTTTAAAAGTAAATGTTCCAATCAATGATCCACGCAGCACATTTTCTTCTCTCTCTTTCATTTTACAGTCTAACTTTTACTGACTAGAACGGCTCGGGTCAAAGGTCATAAGGAATCGATTAATCTGCACTCAACTTTTTTTAATCAGTTATTTTTTCTCAAATTAATTAATCGAAATTAATCAGTTATTTTGACAGCCCTAAATTAAATAAATAAGAGTCACACTGGATTTGTTATGCCACTAGCTACAGTATGTCACACTAGCTGGATTTGCACACATTACATTTCAACTAGGCACATCCATATCAAGTAACTGCAAGTACACAAAGGCAGAAGATGACTCCCCTTGCTTCATGACAGAAGACTTTTACCTTGTGTAGATGTATGGTGCCTAAACCTTTTGCTCTATTCTGCTTGGAGACGCAATGCTAAGTTTAAAGAAAAATATGCTTTCTCGGTTCCACTACCAACATACAAACACTAATAGCACTAGGATTTGTAATATAATACCAGAGAGCCCTATTCTCTAAGTAGCTTTCATGTTGCCACCAACAAAGCAATTTATTTCTCCTTGGACCGTATCCAACTAGAAGATCCACATTCAGGTGATGACAACCATTGTCTTCAGCTGTGCTTATTCATGCTTTCATGATAGTTTCTCAGCTTACGCTTAAGGGTATACAGGCTATTGTTGAGCAACAGACATCCGGTTTTGTATGTGTGTTTGGACATTCTCATAACTCACGATAAAAGGACCAGAAAACGTCAGACAATGAGAACCATGGGTAATTATCCTTATTGTAGTTTCCACTGTGACAGACGTTTGAGAGGTCGTACAGAAACACAATACATTTTCTAACCTAACTTGTACCTCCACATTCATTTAAACTTTGTGCAAAACACACTATGCCGTCACACAGACTTCTGAGAGGTCGTACAGAAACACAATACATATTCTAACCTTTCCTCAAATTAGCCTAACTTGTACCTCCACATTTAAACTTTGTGCAAAACACTCTAAGCTACCGTACACTTGCTATAATACATTAAGTGTGGATGGGAAATAAAATGTACAGTGTTGCTGTTCTTTTGAATGTAGATGCTTTATTAGTTATTGTATATTGTTGTATTGTCAACAATTGTATATTGTTGTTCATTGGCAAAGTACATCACAATAAATATGGCACTGAAAGTCTTAATATGTTTTAACAACAGCTATAATTCTCATAGTATACAATTAATAATACCTTTTGGCATCTTTCACAATTTCAAGGGAAAGTAAGATGAATATAAATACATTTGTTGAATTGTAATAAGTTTGTTTCCCCCTGTCAAAGTGTACACATCAATCTTTTTTATCAGGTGCTTTGTGGTCACCTTGAACAGAAGTGTTTGTTAAATACTAAATCTATATAGCAATACAAATATAAATGATTAGTCATCTGATCTTTTGTTTGTTTGGATTCTATGGACCCTTTCAAGAGAGTTCCATTATCAGCATCATAGTTGGCCCCACAAGACTTCCTTTTTAACATTCCATATGTTACCTTAATGCAGAGGAAGTAGATTGGGGCCCAAATAGAACGTTCAAGCATTGTTTTTGTTTTTATTGATGAAAGGGTCTATTGTAGGTCTCAGGCTTCTCGTCGTGATGGGAACAAACTTTGGGGTGCGGGGCAATGACACCCTGGTGTTTGTCGGCCAGAGACAGTGCGAGGTGGTAGAGTGGAACACTACTGCCATCACCTGCATCCTGCCCTTCCTGCCCCCAGCCATGTATGAGGTCAATGTCCAGATCGGCAACCTGGGATTCCCCACAGTCAGGTGAGACTCCCATAGCCAGAGGGCTGCAGCAATTAATCGATCAGTCAATTTGTTGTCAGTTGTCGTCTCTGAAAGGGCCTCAAGTCATATCTGCTCTGTGAGTTGTAACTCATGCTTGTTGTCTTTCCTGTGCAGTGCTGGAGTGAACCCCACGGTACAGTACGTGCTGGAGGTGTCCAGTGTTACCCCACTGCTCGGCTCTCTGTATGGGGGTTCCCAGCTGACCATCTCCGGCTCAGGATTCAGTGCCAACCTAGAGGATAACCGTGTCATGCTGGGTAGGCACTGATACACAGATGTATTATGCATTTCACATGGACACACACACACACACACACACACACACACACAACCTCACTCTCTCTTTCGCACTATTTTCTTTTAGTAGTACTGTGTTCACAAATATTATATATTATTGTATAACATATTGTATGTCTTGTTGAAATTCACTACAGGAGACAGAAGCTGTAGAGTTACAGCAGCATCGGCGCATGAGATCCAGTGTGTAGTTGAGTCAGGGGCGAAAACACACACCATCACCAACCAGGGCTCACACCCAAGTGAGTAATACGCTCTCTCACACACAGACACAGACACTTCCAATGACCAAATTGAATATCCAAAGGAAAACCTGAAGATACAAGCAAACTAATTGATCAGTTTTGAAAATGCATTCCTGTCTGTACTGATCAGGGACACCATGAACCAAAGGAGATGTAAAGTATGTGTGAAAAGTGTGTCCACCATCTTGTTTTTTAAAAAGATAAAAACAGGATATTCTTTAGTAGAAAACATCTTTCTTTAATTTATCCAAATGTTTAACACAAACGATAACTTGCACATCAATCAGTCTGACTCTCCCACACCAACACACTGTGGGTGTGGCCCAATTAACTTAATTAACAATTATTACTTTAACCTACAGACAGTTAGTCAGCGAACACACAGACAGGAATATGTGCAAAAGTGCATTCAATTAAAAACTGTGTTCTAAAACAGGGAAGATGTAGTCAGCATCTTCACATCAGGGCCGGAGTGGGGCCACTTTTCAGTCCGGGAGTTTCAGGCCCAAGACCAGCCCACGTTTTCCATAGTGGTGGAAATTGGATAAATGAAGCAACATTTCAGCTCTTACTATCCTGTAGTTTTTATTAGTACCATGGTTCAACAAATGTGTAAAGGTTATATAATAATTCACTTCAACTGAGAAGTTAACAAAAACAGAAAGAAAGCCTTTGAAATGTAGCCTATATCCCACGTTTCCACAAAGAGGCATATTGAACTAATGTTTAGGCTACATGTTTTTTGCATGGGTAGGCTATATTGTTGTTACAATACAAAAGGCTAATATTTTAAGTAATTTAATATGTTGCTTGTGAATAGCTTGACAACGCTACAACATCCAATATTAGCCCAATAATTACATTGGTAGTAATCATAGCCTATAGGCAATCTCTCTTTACCAGTTGCCTTTTGTCTGTCCTCTTAAAAAATAAATAAATCTGGAAGCTTGGCACATTTGGCAGCATTCTACCTGGCCGTTTCAGTCCCTCCTTGCCTCTTTCTACCATCCATCCTTCCTGAGGCTTATGGCTAGTAGGGCCGGCCCGGCTATCCGTATCCGTATCTAGAAAACTTTTTGGAAAAGACGGGCTATACTAAACCCAACCAACTCTTTTTGGGAGGGGAGAACTCACACATGGTAGGCTACAACCCATGCAGAGGCAACGGTGTCATGCACAGAATGCGGAACGTGTAGCCTAAGGTAGACTAACGTGACAAATGTCAATATTTTTGACGATAACGACCGATACGACAAACGATAACTTGCACATCAATCAGTCTGACTCTCCCACACCAACACACTGGCCCTTTTTTAAAAGAGCACCTGTGGGTGTGGCCCAATTAACTTAATTAACAATTATTACTTTCACCTGCAGACAGTTAGTCAGATAACACACAGACAGGAACATGTGCAAAAGTGCATTCAATTAAAAACTGTGTTCTAAAACAGGGAAGATGTAGTCAGCATCTTCACAGTATGATTTATTTGACAGATTGTTAACACGCACCGTACTACAGCACATTCAGAATCACGTGCACTTAATACATGTGGTGTCACTCAAAACACTAAATCTGTCAAACAAGTCTGTCACAAGTCAGCCATATCAGTCAATCAGTCATGTCACGTCACGTCATTCACGTAATGCCACCCTTTGAGCAATACGGTTATGCTAATGATCGAGGTAGTCTGACTAGACTAGATACTTAGGACTTGTGTCACCTGTGACCTAGCCTGCCTGATTGTTACTGACCACTCTGCTAATTACCCATGTGTCTCCACATGTTTAGGGTGTGTTTGCGGGGGAGTCTTTGTCTGCGTTTGTCTGTGTTTGTGTTTGTTTGTGTGTCTGTGTGTGTGTGTGTGTTTGGGTTTGTTTGGTGTGTTTGTATTTGTGTTTGTGTGTTTGTGTGTATGTGTATATTTATATGTTTATGTACATCTGTGTGTGTGTGTGTGTGTTTGGGTTTGTTTGGTGTGTTTGTGTGTGTGTGTGTTTGGGTTTGTTTGGTGTGTTTGTATTTGTGTTTGTGTGTTTGTGTGTGTGTGTGTGTTTGGGTTTGTTTGGTGTGTTTGTATTTGTGTGTGTGTGTGTGTGTGTGTGTGTGTGTGTGTGTGTGTATGTGTATATTTATATGTTTATGTACATCTGTGTGTGTGTGTGTGTGTGTGTGTGTGTGTGTGTGTGTATGTGTATATTTATATGTTTATGTACATCTGTGTGTGTGTGTGTGTGTGTGTGTGTGTGTGTGTGTGTGTATGTGTATATTTATATGTTTATGTACATCTGTGTGTGTGTGTGTGTGTGTGTGTGTGTGTGTGTGTGTGTGTGTGTGTGTGTATTTCTATGTTTATGTACATGTGTGTGTGTGTGTGCAGGTCATGGAGAGGGGTATGCGTGGAGCCCTGCGGCAGCCCTGGCCACAGTGGGGGACACGGTGGTGTGGCGGTGGGAGGCCCCGGCCTTCCTCCAGGACGTGGGTTTCAGGGTGTTCAGCGTGGCCAGCCCCAGCAGCACCACCCCCGACGGGCGCGCCTTCACCAGCGGAGACGCCAAGACTCCCAGTGGTACAACACACACCTGTTCTCATATCAACGCTATATTAGTTTTGTTCATTATAAACAAACAGGGACAGGTACACCAGACATTTATTCTCATATCAACATTATATTTTATTTTAACTTTAATACAAACAGAAACTTAACTGGCACACAACAATGTTGGTGAAAAGCTCAGTTCGGTGTGTGTGTGTGTGTGTGTGTGTGTGTGTGTTGGGGGGGGGGGGGGGGGGGGTTGGAGATTTTAGCTTTGTTTCAGCATGCAAGTACTTTGTGCCAGACATCTATTTACAGATGTGTTTCATTAAGATTAAACCTAGGCAACAGGCAATAGTGGGGGTTTCCTATTTAAAGAAGTGGAAAGTCTTATTTTGTGGAGAGGTTTGGCACATAGAGAAGGGTTGACACATAGAACTCAGAATAGTTATACATATAGAAGGCAATGTATTGTTTCAGAACAGTCAGCATAAAACCCAGTGCCATTGGCCATTTTAATGTCTGAATGAAAAAAATGATTGATTGATGTTAAATTTATTATGCTTTGCATGCTCTGAGAAATACTTTTACACTTGAGCACCAGGTAAAGTTCTCACCCAAGTAGTTTTTGTGTGAAATATTTTCACCTGCTTGCATCACATATTAAATGTGATGATTGAAGACCTCAAAGCAGCCATGATGAAAACTCAGGACACTCTTGTGCAATTTGGCCTACACTGAGACAGGAGCTGCACATTCCTGTTTCACAGCGTCTGTCTCTGAAT
Organism: Alosa sapidissima; assembly: GCF_018492685.1. Lineage (NCBI taxonomy): Eukaryota > Metazoa > Chordata > Actinopteri > Clupeiformes > Clupeidae > Alosa > Alosa sapidissima. Next base: position 14,132,285 of record NC_055977.1, read on the forward strand.
CTCTAACTCTAACTTCACTCATCTTAGCCTCTATGTATTGCCATCTATCGTTCACTGTCCTGGGGGCCTGTTTTCAGGTTGACATGGGAAAATCCGCATCACACACACCCATCATAAACACCACCTCAAGGAAAAAAAATGTCGCCCCTCCAGTATGTTGTGTGTAATTTCAGTCTAGCTGTGGTGGTCCACCACAAACAGGTTTATCAGCCTACTATACTTAGTATAACATAGCATAGATTTTTTGACATTCTTCCTTGACATCTAAGTAGTAAGTAGTTCACTAAATTACTTTTAGGATGTTACCTTGAATGTATATTAAGAAATGGCTATAGAGTTATAAGTTTAAGTTCAAGTTTATTGTCATGTACTCATAAAAGGATTAACAGCAATGTTTTTAAATGTAGAACATAGGACATAGAAATGTGTACCAGAATATATATCTATAGATAGATAGATAACAGTGTGACTCATTAGCCACACTGTATTTATATTTATATTACACTGTACTTTTACCTACTCTTATGGATCTATTTTTATATATTTATGTTCTTTAATATATTATATTTATATACACACACACATAATGTTTGAATCTGAATGTTGGCCCATACCACTAATGAAAAACTAGTAAACAAGTGGGTGTTTTTATCAGGAGACAAAGAATAAGTATACATATGGAAAAATAAGGAAAACATAAATAATACCAAGCAGTCAATAAACCTTAACCTGACACTCCAAGGCACACTGCTCTGTGATCATTAGACAAAGTCTTTAAATAAATAGGCTGCACGCCTACGCATTTCAACCTCGGGGTATAAAAACGGTAGCAGTGGCAGTTCACAAGTGTTGGCTGCTGCCAAGCAATCACAGTAACAGCTGACAGCTACACAGGCACAGGTTATAGTGGATTCATATTAAGTAGGTCAATTCGAACCAGGGATCAAAGAAATCATCAGATAATATAACATTAAGCATTAACTGTATAAAAAACAGTCACACTAAATCAGTGCAGTGCACAAATACAATACTACTGACCTCATACATTGTTGTGTATTTTGACATATGACTGAGACTGTTTTTGTGGGAGACCTGTTCTACTTGATTATAAGTATTGTGTAAATGCTCTAACCTAATAGTTGACACACCTACTTGATTACCTGTGCTAATTATCTGGTGTTACTGTGACTACTTGACAGCCTTCACCACCCTTGATATACTTACCATCATGTCCTGAGGAAGATTGCAAGATGATATGCATAGGCATGTAGCCTATTTATTAACAGATTTGTTTAACCTCTACATACCATTGTGTCTTTGCACTTTCTGGGTTAAGACTTAACTATAACTATAAAAAAGCATCACAACGACATACTGCACCTTGGTATAACTTGGAGATGTAACACCATGAAAACAGAACATTTATAACAATAAATATGCAGGTGATACAAGGTCACTCAAAAGTTTCCTGTTTTCACTCTTCAAAAAACCTAGGGTACCTAGGTAACCAGTTTCAGCCCAATCACTCGATACCTATCCACACCAACCCCCACCCACCCACCCACCCTTCTCCTCCTCTGTCTCCAGGATTCTTCCGCTATCAGTTCACATCCCCCGGGGTCTACTACTACAGCAGTGGCTTCGTGGACAGCACAGATGAAAAGAGCCTGCAGGGGGTTGTGACTGTTAGAGACGTCGAGGAGAGTCGTCCAGAACTGTACGTCACTGTGGGAGGATTCACAGCTATGAGTGGACCAGGTAAACACCGCCTATATCATACGTACGGTTTTGTATCATAAAAACAGACGTAAAATTCACCAGATGTCATGTGTCACTTCATGTAAATGTCCAACACTGTCTTTTATTATTAAATTAGATAGATAGATAGATAGATAGATAGATAGATAGATAGATAGATAGATAGATAGATAGATAGATAATTTATTGATCCCCAAGGGGAAATTCAAGAAATTATAGATCATTTGGGAAATTAAATTTTATCCATGCAACTAAACTCTAGAATTTGACTTGATAGCACATATTATATTTTTTTCCAGAAAACAAAGCAATCAAACAAATAAACAGATAAAATAAAATAAATGACCGTTTTTACCTCCCTCTCCAGCTATGCGTCGAGTGAGCAGGGATGTAGAGGAGTGTACCACAGCCCCTAACTGCCCCGAGCCTACCCCTTCTAACGGCACCTCTTTCAGCTTCTCCCGCTGTGCCAGTCCCACTGTGCATGCCATCTCACCCTCCAGCGGCCATGCCCACGACTTCATCCACATCCAGGGCATGGGCTTTGGATCCCAAAGCTGTGCCATCGAGGTACAATCACACACACTACACAAAGTCCTCACACTTACTTACGTACAAGCTCTGGAAAAAATTAAGAGCCCATTGCACATTTTTGTGATGTCATCCTACGGTTGCATGAATGAAATTCGAATGAGTTGTCGGTCATATTTAAAATGAAGAGACCACTGCAAATTTGAATATGACTGTCAACTAGGGTTGGGTATCGTTTGGGTTTTATCCGATACCGGTGCTAAATCGATACTTTTAAAACGGTTCCGGTGCCGAAACGGTGCCTGAACCGGTACTTTGTTTTTAAATTAAAATGGTCTAAAGCATGAATTGCTTTTTTGTATTGATAAGACAAATTTGAACATGAAATTGAACTGTTATATTCAATTTACTATCAATATCTCATTGCTCCTACGCATAATACATTTAAATGTTAAAACAGCTTGCCATGGATGCACACAATGGTAAGCTCTGCTTTGAAGTTTACCCAGTGTAGGCGGTTTGCCATAAGGTATGTTAAAACCGCTTGCCATAGAACTGACAGGTCATGGACAATGGCATTTGCAAGCAAGCTAATCTAACAAAGACTGCTTTCCAGTTAATTCATTTCAGTGTGTTCCCAAATGCTTAAAGAAATGTCTTCCCCCATAACACACAATAGTTTTGAACATGTAAGGCTACATTATGTCGGTGTTGAAGTGTTTAGATTCCCAGCGCTAGTAGGCCTAGGCATTTCAACAGCAACTATGGCTATGCGCTAACACCAGCTGAGTTAATTAGCGATAACATACAGAGAATCTCGGAGATGGTTCCAGTAGCCTCTTTGACAGCTCAGTGACATCAGGTATGTAACCTACATATTTATGTTTTTGCCAGCTAACTTTTAACATGATCTTCATATTCATTGTGATGCTATATGCACAAGAAAGATCAATATCATGCCATTATGTTGTTTAGAACACAATGTGAAAACTCCAACTATTTGACCTTACAACTTTGCCGAACATTTCAAATAAATGCCAGTTAGCGCATTAGCAAGGATATTGTGTAAGGTATACTGATGTTGTTTCATAGCCTTTTGCTTGTGTGTAGTTAGGCCCAATATGCTAGATTTTGACAGAAGCTCGTGATATGGGCTCATGCAAGCTGTCAAATACTGTCCACTCGCCTATGTGATGCACCCCTCTGGTTTATACATCCAGTGTTTGTTAGCTAACTGTAGCCTATCTGGGTGTGTTGCTATCAGAGCAAGACGTTAGAGATGGCGCATGGCATGCAGTGGTGCCTCCTATAAAAAAATGAATTAAAAAAACAACGCGATTTAAGCACCGAAATGGGGCACCGAAATCCACGTTGTTATTCGATGCAGTTACTACCGTTTGCGTCGGCACCGGTGCCATATTAGAACCGTGTTTCGGTGCCCAACCCTACTGTCAACTCATTCGAATGTCACTCAGCAACCATAGGAGTTGCAGTGGTCTCTTAATTTTTTCCAGAACTGTTCATCCTGGAATGACACAACTTAAAATGTTTTAAGAGAAGCCGAATTCAGACAAAAACTCCTTACATTCTCAAATCTTTAAATCCATAGCACATTTTTGAAGGTGTCGGCTAAATATAAAGAGGGTTGATGTATATTTGTTGTTTAATGTTTTCAGAGCAGAAGAATGAACAGAAATTAATAGATTATTTATTAATAATCTTTAATAATTTATTATATGACCATGTTTAGGAGTAGCATTTGTACGAGGTACTGAGATATGCTCTAATGCAGGTGATGGTTGGAGATCATTCATGTCAAGTGGTCAACAGCACTGAGTTCGAGATCTACTGCCAGCTTAGCACAGACAGTGGTGCTGAGATTGGCACCCCACTTCCCGTCACCGTCCGGGTGAACAACCTGGGCACTGCCATCAACACAGCGCCCAGCGAGTTCGACCGGCGCTTCGTGGTTCTGCCCGTGGTGGACTCTGTGAGCCCGTCGAGTGGCAGCGTCACTGGACACACCAAGCTGACCATCACCGGTTCTGGGTTCTCAGAGAGTGTAGCTGTGACAGTGGATAGGCTCCAATGCCAACTGTTGTGGGCAAACTACACCACAGTCATGTGCCAGACGTCCCCGTCCACCACTGGTCCCCGAAGCGGGTCAGTGGTCATCCACATGGGCTCCATCGCTTCCGCGTGTGCAGGCGACTGCACCTTCACCTACTCCGCAGAGCTGGCACCACAGGTGTTTGGCGTCAACCCCAACACCATCAGCGGCAACCTGACGACTGTCGCGGTCAACGGCACCGGTTTTGGCAGTGACGCCACAGACGTCTCCGTCCACGCCGCGGACATCAGCCTCGAGGTGACGGACGTCACCGACAGCACCATCACCCTCTCCGTTGGGCCACTGCCCGCCGGCTCTCACCCGCTCAGCGTGGTGGTGATGAGCCGAGGCTTGGCGTTGGGAGACGTCACCCTGACCAGCGCCACCCGGGCCACCCTCAGTCCCAACGCAGGCAGCACAGCTGGCGGCACCCCTCTGGTGCTGACGGGTAACGGCTTCTTGCTAGGAAACACCAGTGTCCGCTTGGATGGCGCCCCCTGCTGGATCACGGAGGTGACTCCAGGGGAGGTGCACTGCCTGACTCCTCCTCATAATGCAGCGCAGGTGAAGGTGCTCGTGGGGGTCCTGGGGGTGCAGTACCCAGCACTCACCTTTAGCTACTCACAGGCACAGACACCTAAGGTCACCGGTGTCAGCCCTGCCACAGGTAGGAACAAGCCCCACCTGTTCTAATCTAGATTATGCTAAGAATTAATGAATAATTTTGGGCCAGTTACCCAATAAATGGATTAAGCCTAGTCCTATCTAAAGGATCTTTTAAATGGAGATTTCCACTGAAGATCTCTTTTAGTCTTGCCTTACTTGGCTATTTGCCTTGCTTGGTCATGTACACGAAACCACACGATCACATTGTCTCATAATTATAGAGTAAGTTTTAGGTTCAGTTACCATATTCTTTGGTAAAGTTCATGTAGTAGCAAAGCAATAATAATGATTGTCATATAGAATTGTATGCGTCAATGTAAAAACCAAATAAATACACAAAAAAAAAATCATGCTTTGTAAAATCATTTAGTTGCCTAGATGTTTGCCTGCCCAGTTTAGATACCTTGATGTCATGCTGGTCAGATTTCATCTCTCTTCCCATCTCTTCTGATTCTTCTACAGGACTCAGCAACACCGTCATCTCGCTCACCGGCACAGGCTTTGGGTCTGACGCCAGTCTGATCTCAGTCAAGATCGCCGGTGTCGCCTGTATCGTGGCCACGGTGACAGACACTCTGGTCACGTGTGCCGTGGGTGAACACGCTGGAGGCACCTTTCCCATCATGCTTCAGCACAAGGTCAAAGGTTATGCCACATCCAACGTCGTATTCAACTATGAGCTCCAACTCACTGGCGTGGTGCCATCTGAGGGTAATGCACTCTTATTGAGCTCAAATTTCTTCAGAAACAAACAAAACAAAAATCATATCACCTTTACCTCCAAATTTCAATTGATATGAGTTATTGCAATGTGAATCATTTGCATACAAAATATGTGTTGGGGAGATGACAATTACACTTTTCTCTATCATAATACAATCATATGAACATATTCGTGTAGTTATTTTCCTGCTCTTGAACATTATAGCAGAATGTGCTCTTTAGCTAGCATCCTTATTCTATTCTGAATGTGATGTTTATTTGAACAGATCTATGATCTATAATATCTTTCTATAGTTCTTTTCATGCTCTTGAACATATATATATATATATATATATTATAGCAGAATGTGCTCATTAGCTTGCATCCTTATTCTGTTCTAATTGTGATGTTTATTTGAACAGATCCGTGATATTTTCTGTCCTCTTCTTGTGTATGTGTTTTTTCTCCTGTAGGAGGTCTTGGTGGGGGCAACATGGTGAGAGTTGAGGGCACAGGGTTTGACCCTCGCTACTCCCAGGTGCGGATCTGTGGGGGCGAGTGTGAGGTGAACAGAAACATGTCCTCATCCACTCAGCTGCACTGTCGTACTCCACCCATCAATGGTAAGATGTCACGTAATCATAGTCGTCAGTTATCATCATAGTCACATAATCATAGTCACCATAGGGCCTATCTAAAGGGTTTAACAGTTCATTGGGAGTTATCTATGAGTTCTATTCTTTTGTTCTCTATTGTGCTGCGATGACAAGGTTTTGAACAATCGAGAGAGGAATGCAAGATTTGAAAATAACTCAAGATCACAAGCGCTTTGAGATGTTTTTGTGATAAGTTGCGATGATATCAGTGAGCTTCGCTCACATTTTACCTGCATGCCTGTGTGTTAATGGAGTTTGCGATGCACCTGCCCTTCACAGGAAGTGATGCAACACATTCCTGCCCAGTCACGGTGGTTAACGGCAAAGACTCCGTAAACATATCCGATGGATACAGTTACAAATCCTCCCTGACGCCAGCCATCACCGACGTCTCTCCTCGCAGAGGGGGAACTGCCGGCGGCACGAGACTGACAATCACCGGCTCCGGTTTCAGGTGTGGGCGAGAACCGGAGCTGACAGAACCAGAGGAACACAATGGGGACGAGGAACACCTTAAATTACTGCCAGCAGGCACTGGGACATTTTGTCTCTGAGTTTGTTTGTCGGCAACAGGCGTGTTTTGATTTCTATGCCTCGCTGGAGGCAATTTTCATGCTACACTGAACTCAGTGTCATGAACTGATATGTGAAATCTTAATTTAAACTTAAGTGAACCGGTTTTACCAGAAATAGGCCTACCATTAAATACAGTACATACATGACAGGATTATACAAATCATTATGTTTGTTGGTATTAAGAGTAGCTGTACTTAAATAACATTGAAAACTTCAATGAAACAATCAAAATACAAAGTTAAATGAAGCAATCAATAAAAACAATCAAATTACAATTGCGAAAATGTAATACTTACTATTGTTAGTACAAAATATATATTCTGTTCTGTGAACATTCTGAATTCTTTTGCGTCCGTCATGAATATTAATAATAATAATAATAATGAAAATTCACTGGAATCATTTCTTACACAAGTTTGTGTCTCAATCTCTGCAGCTCTAACAGCGGTAAAGTTAGTGTGACAATCGCAGGCTCTGTGTGTGATGTGATGTCTGCCAACGACACCACCATCATCTGTGTTACCAACGCCCAGGCCCGATCTCAGGAGACCAAAGTCCGCGTCGAGGTCGGAGACAAAGGTGTTGCACTGATGGTGAGGAGATAAGAAGTCACTTATAACCAGTCCTCTCCAACAGAACATTGAGATCTTGACCTTGTTCTTGATCAAATTCTTCAAATTCTTATTCTTATTACATAATTCAGTATGGACTTCAATGTGGAAGAGTACTGAGTAAATGCCAAATGTCTAGGCTTCAAATTTTTCATTTTTTTGTCAAATCACATATTGAACGGAAGCCGAACTGACCTCAGACCTGTTTGAATTTTGTGACTATTCCAACAACAATGCTTCACTAAATTTATCATCATCACTATTATTACCATAACTTAATAAGTCCTTGATTTGTTTTTACATTTGGGCTCTGATCTTCCAATCTCAGATTTTACACATACCTTACACACTTTCCTCACACTCTTGTGGTTTGGTCCGTTTTTGCAGAACCATGCAGACTTCTTCTACATCGACGTGTGGTCCTCTCGCTACACTTGGGGTGGACTCTCTCCCCCTGAGAAGGGCTCATTCGCCGTCATCACCAAAGGCCAAACCATCCTTCTGGATACCAGCACCCCCGTGCTCAAGATGCTCCTCATCCAAGGTTAGCATTAACAACGTCTCACTGACCCGGTGGAGAGACGAGCTGTTGACACCATAAAAAAATCAAATGTAAAATAACATTGACATTAACCATACTTATAAACGTAATTATGTTCAAGTATTGTACACAGTCATTATAATGTTAAATAGTGCATTCTGCAGATATTTAGTTTGCACTTTATATGAAGATTAATGTGGTGATTTATTTGTTTGTTTATTTTCTATGTATTTTTTTTATTTCACCTGCCACTTATTATATGTATTGTTTATGTAATTTTTTGATTCCTGTTGTCTTCATATTACTGTAGATTACATTTCATGTACACTAATACAGTGTCCCAAATAAAAATATCTAACCCTCGTTCTCCTGATCATCTATGCCAGGTGGAAAGCTGGTGTTTGATGAGAAGGACATCGAGCTTCAGGCGGAGAACATCCTTATCACAGATGGAGGAGCGCTGCAGGTTGGAACCGAAGAGGAACCGTTCCAGCACAAGGCCATCATCACTCTTCACGGAGACCTGCGCTCACCCGAACTGCCCGTCTACGGAGCCAAGACTCTGGGCGTGCGAGAGGGAGTGCTCGACCTCCACGGTAAATATTATCTATGAAATAATTTCTAGTCTATAAAATCATCACCCCACATCTGATAGATCTACAGGATATATATACTGTATATAATATGTCTAAACATTCTTTCCACCAAATAACATGTATATATAAAATTAAATGAAATTAAAATACATTGTATAGAATGGTGTTTATTTGTTCCTGAATTTTGGTCTGTCAGATAAACAGTTTATTCTCAGGTGATTATTAGGTAATTCTGGTTTATCATCTTTAATGACTTCAATACAATATTGAAACTGGTTGATGTTTAAAAACCCTCCATTTTAGAAGATGTACATGATACGTGTCACTGAGCAGACAGCCTCGGTTTTAGGAGATCTCTCCAGTAATTTCCAGTATTGTCTTATTGACAGACTTGTCAGAAATATAACCAAAGATTACAAATGACCCAGAAAAGTGGTTTCTGGGGGCTGAAGTTATGCAAATCAGCCCCTCTGGGTGGCACTTGACCTACTGTAGAGAGGCGCTAAGCCCCTGACACAGACACCACTGTCCCCACCAATGCCCCTGCAGTGGGTCTCTCTGTTTACCCATCTTACTCTGATCCCTGTTCCTCCAGGTATCCCCGTCCCTGTCACCTGGACACGCCTCGCTCAGACGGCTGAAAACGGCTCATCCACGCTGTTACTCACCCACCCAGTTACCTGGAAGAGTGGAGACCAGTTGGTCATCGCTACCACCGGTCACAGGTATACCCCAGAGCAGCACGAGGGACACATGAGCCCTTTCTGTGTACAGACACAGGAAGTGTGTGTGTTTGTGTGCATTTCCAGTAGATAAAAAAAAAAAAATCTTTGTTCTTTTTGTTCAGAATAAACAGCAATAAGGTTGAGTTTTCCTCATTGTTTTCATTGTGGAGCTAAGGACAAATGCCAAAACACATTTTTTTGTCAATATGGAGGCAAAGTCCCTAGAGAGATAGTAGTTTCATCCATCCACCAGCGTGATTCAGCAACTAGTGAGCTATTTGGAGGCACTGCATGAGCATTGAAGGCTAACTGGTGTCTTTTGACAATAGTCAGCAATGTCCTGCTTTAAAAACAAATTTTGCCCAGAATACAGAACTGCGTTGTGCATAATATCCTGGGCAGCGGCTAGGAAGGACATGTGTTTATCTGCCCTTCACATGATCAAATACCATCAAAATGAATCTGAAGATGATGCCAAAAGTAGTTGGCTGATGAAAGCATTCCTCAAAACACTTCACCAACCACCGACATATGTCTGTTTTTGTGACTCCCATAGGCACAGCCAGAAAGAAAGCGAGGTGAGATTCATCTCCGCCGTGTCGTCAGACGGCCGAATGGTTGCACTGACGGAGCCCCTGGAATACACCCATTTGGGGGTGACCGTCACGCTGCCCGACGGGACAGAGTTCGAGGCCCGTGCGGAGGTGGGCCTCCTCACCAGGAACATTGTTGTGCGCGGATCAAACAACATTGAGTGGAACGACAAGGTCGAGGCCTGTCCAGCCGGCTTTAATACAGGTGTGCAAGAGCATGATTACAGCACCTATTTCAAATGGTTAAGTTTTGAGTGCATACATTTAACATAAACATAGCTACGCAAGTATGTGCAGTATTATTAGGAGATTTTTCTCATTTGACAGATATAATCTTCAATATACCCTGGGATTAGATTACCATTTTGTTTTGCTCGTGATTTTGTAAAATTCTCTTACAAACTCCATCCATTTCAATGATATTTAAACAGTACTACATAGCTATTATTTTAAATGGCAAATTTTAAATCATATTTATTTTGGTCAGGTGAGTTTGCAACACAGACCTGCTTCCAGGGGAGATTTGGAGAGGAGACAGGAAGTGACCAGTTTGGAGGCTGCATTATGTTCCACGCCCCCAGACCAGGAAAGAACCTGGCCATCGGCCGAATTGAACATGTCGAGGTACTGTCCCATTGTCACTGATGCTTGGTTTTTTAAATAACGTTTGGTAAATTGTAAATGGTAAATGGACTGCATTTGTAGCTCTTTTTCTCCAAAGCTCTTTACAGATTTATGCTCTTCATTTGACCCATTCATATACACATTCACATTCACACACGTTCACAATGCAAATGGAGGATTACCGTATTTGATGAAAGCAAAGTTTGAAGGACACAATTATTTGACTATATGAATATAAGTTCCTATATTGAATGGATGGATCTCATGGCACACACACACACACAGAGAAAAAAACTTTTGAATAGTAGTGTGTCATTGGAAGGGTGGGATGAGTCTCATAGAGTGTGTCCACCCTCCGCAGCTCTTCAACGCAGGACAGGCTTTCCGTCTGGGCCGCTACCCGATCCACTGGCACTTGATGGGCGACGTCAACTTCAAGTCCTACGTGCGCGGCTGTGCCTTGCACCAGACCTACAACCGCGCCGTGACCATCCACAACACACACAACCTCCTGGTGGAGCGCAACGTCATCTACAACATCATGGGCGGCGCCTTCTTCATCGAGGACGGCATTGAGACGGGCAACGTGGTCCAGTACAATCTGGCCGTGTTCGTAAGACAGAGCACCAGCCTGCTCAACGACGACGTCACACCCGCCGCCTACTGGGTCACCAACCCAAACAACGTGATCCGACACAACGCCGCGGCCGGCGGGACCCACTTTGGGTTCTGGTACCGAATGCACGAACACCCCGATGGCCCCAGCTATGACCCGAACATCTGCCAGAAGCGCGTGCCCCTTGGTGAGTTCTCCAACAACACCGTCCACTCGCAAGGCTGGTTCGGCCTGTGGATCTTCAAGGAGTACTTCCCGGTGAAGGATGGCCACTGCAATCGCAAGGTCCCTGAGCCAGCCGTGTTCCGCACACTGACCACTTGGAACTGTGAGAAGGGCGCGGAGTGGGTGGACGTGGGAGCGGTGCAGTTCAGCGGCTTCGTCATGGTCAACAACGAGAAGGCGGGCATCGAGGGGAAGCGCATCATCAGCGACTTCGTCGGGGACTTTGGCGAGGAGCTTGGGGCAGCGGTCATTAACAGCACCCTGGTGGGCCACGTGGACGAGCTGATGCTCGGCGACAACTACTGCTCGACCAGTGGGGTCATTCTGCCGCTGGACGATGGCATGAGCGTCATCTCGAGCACGTTCATGAACTTCGACCGAAAAAGCTGCGCAGCCATCGGCGTGGCTAGGATTGATGGGACCTGCATTGACCGGTGCGGAGGCTGGGGAGCCCGCTTCTCTGGGATCAAGTACTACAACTCGCCCAATAAGGCCAGTTTCAGATGGGAGCACGAGGTCAACCTCATCGACCTGGACGGCTCCCTCACAGGTAAACACCACACCTCACAACACTGGCTTTGATGCCTTTGATTACTGTTTTTGATTAGAAATCTAAATGTGAGCTTTGATACCTCCCTGCTGCAACATACACTGTCCATTGTCAGGTAATTAACAATAACTCCCCAGTGTATTTTTAGTGTACTATTATATCAGGATCAGGCTCATATTATGTCCTCTGTTATATGTTATGTTCTGACTAATGTAATAGGTTATAACCTCTTTAATGTGTTATGTTATGACCAGACTTACGATATATTTACTGTAATATGTCATGTTATTACACTGTAATATGCGTTATGACCAGACTCACGTTATGACCACTGTCATATGTCATGCTCTGACCAGGCACTGTGGGCAGTAAGGTAGCCCCAGCGAGCCCCCTCTTGGACCCGTCTCTCTGCACGCCTCGTGACGAGTGGAGCATCGGCTTCCCCGGGCTCATCTGTGACCCCAGCGTCCACTTCCACCGTCTGGCCTTCAACCACCCTAAACCAACTTCCCTGGAGGGCAACTTCGCCGTCATCTCCAATGGCTTTGGTAAGTCCTCCATACACACACACACACACACACACACACACACACACACACACACACACACACACACACACATACACACACACATACTGTACAGTACATACACATACAGACACGCACACACACACACACACACACACACACACACACACACATACACACACACATACACACACACATACTGTACAGTACATACACATACACACACACACACACACACACACACACACACACACATACACACACACATACACACACACATACTGTACAGTACATACACATACAGACACACACACACACACACACACATACACACACACATACACACACACATACTGTACAGTACATACACATACAGACACACACACACACACACATACAGTACATACACATACAAGCCCATGCTCATTTGCAAATAAATATGATTTAGTGTGAAGGGTTCTTGTTGAGGCAATAGTGTTTCTACAGATAACAAATGATGTATAGCTTTCTAATCAAAGGTGCTATAATGTCTGCTCTACTCATTAGGGGCAAGCATGGTTCCGTATTTGAAAAAGAGGATGACTCACCCGCTGGGCTGGATGGCCATGCTTCCCTCTGGACAGACATACAACTGGTACTTTAATACTTTGGAACAGCTCACCAACATCTCATATGACGCCACCTTCTATGGATTCAAGGTAAGACGGTAATTCAGCTCAACAAAGAAGGGGTTCTATATTGGACATTTTTTTTAATGTGTATAATTCAGGTTTGTTAATTTTTATGAATGTTTTGTATATTTATATTTTAACTGATTTATTTTCAGATTTATATTGTTTTAGTTTCTCACTTACACTTATAATTCGTACGTATAATTCTCATTTTTCCTCATGATCTGTTCCACTGTCCCTCCCTGACTCACAGCACGATGAGTTCATCATCATCAACCACAATCTGACCCAGAGTCCAGACAGTTTCAATATTATGGACAAGCGAAATGGCTCCACCGCCCCTCTGACCAACGCTGCTAATGTGAATGGAGACTGGTATTTCAATAAGGACACCAATAACGTGTACTACATAAGTAAGACAACTCTCTATTGCCACCTACAGTAGCTGTCAATGCTTAACACCATTTCTGCTTAACACTGTTTCCATTTCAGAATAATTTGACATGGTTCAGAACTAACAAATGCATCATACGTACATCCACTACATCTTTTAAAATGTTAAAATCAAAGCATTAAGATCAAAGCATCAATATTTCTGACTCGTATAATAAAAGGTTGGATAATATGTTATGTAATGGTAACAAAATTAACTAAATAACTTAGGACATTAACTTAAGTGTTGACTGCACTGTCTGGGACACAAACTTGAATACCTGTCCGTCAGTCTGCACTGACCCTGCTGGACTGACTGTAGTGGACAAGGCATTGATTGCAGACTGACTAACGGGACACTGACTGTTCTGCCTGTCTGTGCCTCGGTCAGTCTCTGGGAAAGACAGTCAAAGCAGCCGCAGACGCCGCTCCAGTGTGGACCCCCAGGAATTGGACAGAAACGTGTACTTCCAGGTGTTCAACTGCTTCTACCCCAAATGCCAGGCCCCAACACCGCCGCCCCCAGCAACACTGGCCCCGCTGCCCACAGGAAGACCAGATGACTCCAAGTGAGTCCCTTGCACACACTTACCCAAATCAATTCAATTCAGTTTTATGTATATGTATATTATTATAAGTATATGTCTCAAAGCACATTATAGAACCCAGCTTGAATATGACACTTGAACTGACTTGAATTGAAAGGTGCACGCGCGCACGCGCACGCGCACACGCACACGCACACGCACACGCACACGCACACGCACACGCACACACACACACACACACACACTAACACACCCACATAAATGCATAGAATATATACATACAGGATGCACACGCACACACACATCTATAATTTTGATGAGCATCTAATGAACCTACATCTGAACCTTTCGTTCCATTTCCTACTACTACAGGGACTGGTCCGATGAGTCCTTCTGGAAGTCCTCTGCAGAGAACAACTTCACTGTGCCTTCTGCAGGCTCTAATGTGGTTATTCCAACAGGTAACATATTTCACTTTGACAACAAACTACTACAGGTTCTTATTCCTTATTCAGTACTCCACATAAGCACAGATACATGATATGCTGAGTGCAATTAATAGTGTACTTGCACTACCTCATCATCATCATCATCATTATCATCATCATCATAATCATCAGTTATTACCACTACCATTGCATTATTTCTTCCTCTTTTTCCTTATTTGTCTTCTTCATCAACATCATCCTCATCCTCTTCCTCATCCTCACCTCCATAATCTTTCATCCTCTTCCTCCCCATCCTGGCCGTCACTAGGCGCTTGGGTGGTGCTGAATGGGGACACCCCTGCTCTGAACAAGCTGACGGTGAAGGGTGTGCTGGAGATCCGCGATGGTGGCGCCTCTCGCTCTCGCCGCTCCACTCCCAACAAGATCGTCCTGGACGCAACCTACATTTCCATTCAGGTGAACTCCCACTACACATTTACATTCAGAAACATATTGACATCGTTTTTTCTTGTTTTCTTGATATCTTGTTATTGCATTGAGATATTGTTTGATCTAGGCCAGTGTTTCTCAAACTTTTATAGACGAAGGACCACTTAACCAATAAAAAAGAAACGCATGGACCACCTAGCTAAAACAATAAATAAAAGATTAGACCTACTTCCACAGTATAGTCTACACAATAGGCCTACTCACTGAACCACCTTGCTTATTGTCTTTTCACTTTGCTTATTGTGAGGATTCATATGATTTAAACTGGCATATCTTACATAGACAGTGTTGCAGAACTGTTTGGATTTAAATGCAAGTTGGTTCAATATTGCAAACAACTCATCTACTGTATATTATATTTTACCATGTCTACTCGCGGACCACTTGGGATAGCTTGCGGACCACACTTTGATAAACACTGATCTAGGCTACTGAGCAATCAGCTTTGTTAGTGAGAAGACCAGTGGCATCTACTGTACAACTTACAAGAAAATAAATCACTTACTGTTGTTAAGCCCCTTATCTTCTGTCCTACAGGGTGGGCGTCTGATTGCTGGCTCAGAGGACAAGCCTTTTACTGGTGAACTGGACATTGTCCTTAGGGGAGATCACTACACCCCCGACTGGCTGCTGCCCAATGGCCCCAACCAGGGCTCCAAAGTGCTGGGTGAGGACCCAAAGCAAAAGCAGTAGCTGAAGGCTAGAGCAGTGAAGTCAATCATGGCCTAATGTTCTCAGCCCCTGGGGTTGATGGTGAATAAGTAAGGGATAATGTATAGAACGCCGGTCATTATGGGGAAAATAAGTCCCGACAGGGTGAACCGGTCTTGTTTCGCCCTGAAGGGACTTATTTTCCCATGATGACCGGCGTTCTATACATTATCCCGCTTATTATACGGCTACTTGCCAAAACGAAAAAATAAACTCCATGATATGTCTCTTTACACTTATTTGTTACCGTTTCGTCGTGGCTTTTGCTGAGAAACAAATAGTACGCAACACACGCTGAGCTTGAATCAAACATTCTTTAGAACACAGCTGATCAACCGTCTGCTTTCACTTTTGAATGAAGTTCCAAGCACAAACTCCGTTGCCATTGACAGCGGTCATTCTTGTTTTCAGAGGTCCTTTCCCAAGAAATAATGGCCGCTAGAACTTTCGGAAATCCCATTCAAGTCAATGGAGCATTCTACTTGCATTGTGAAGAGCCGTATAATAATGTTAGTTATTCATGCTGCCTTTGCACTTTCACAGGTGTGTTTGGCACTCTGGAACTCTATGGAAAGCCCCACAATGTCTACCACTCCAAGCTGGCAAGCACAGCCGAAGCTGGCACAAATACACTCACTCTCCGCCGAGCTGTAGACTGGCAGGTAAGGGGCACTCGGAGGGCATCAGCCCACCAACCTCTCTCAGGGTTGGTTATGGGTGCTCATCAGCAGTATCATTTACACCTGTATATATCACCAATGTTTCATTTTAATAGTCCATTTAGTGGTCCACACAACACCTGTTGACATGAACACTCAAAAATTCTGATACATGAATGATACTGAAAAATTAGACAAAATAAAGGAAGCATTAGAGTTAAGAAAGATAAGGTGATAATTTTTGCTACATTTTATTTCAATAGGGCAAGGGTTTCTGTAAACTAAAATGTAGATGGTGCTATTGTAAAATGTAAATCAGGTTTCCAGGCCAAGTATACAGTACTTGCGTATACAAGGAATTTGGTCTCTGCATTTATCCCATCCGTGTATTAGTGAACACACAGAGCACACAGTGAACACACAGTGAGGTGAAGCACACTAACCCGGAGCAGTGAGCTGCCTTGCTACAGCGGTGCTCGGGGAGCAGTTAGGGGTTAGGTGCCTTGCTCAAGGGCACTTCAGCCGTTCCCACTGGTCGGGGTTCGAACCGGCAAGCCCGAAGCCCTAACAAGTACTGTAGGCCACGACTGTTCTATTGCATGTCATGGTCTTTATTTTAGCCCTAATTAAAGAGAGGGTGGAATAACTATTACCTGTGAATGTGTTTTAGGTTGGGGATGAAGTGGTCATCTCCACCACCAGCTATGACCCGTGGCAGACAGAGAAGAGGACCATAGCCGCCATCTCTGATAACCTCATGACACTCACACTGAGCGCGCCGCTTACACACACTCACCTTGGTCAGTCATCCTACACAATGTCTATTTACCTACACAGCACATTTTAGGACTTATTGCCAGTTTAACAGTGAATTAAAGGTGCCGCTAGCGATTCTAAGCAACTTTTTAAAAATTACACTGCTGTATTACCATAAATTATTGACCACATAATCAAAACAAATTTCTGATCACAACAACTTAGATCAGCATAATTTTTGCCACTCTTCATTGTTGTGTCTCAATAAAGACTAAAAAGCCATATTGGTTGTTGTATTGTAGGGAAGACCTACAGCATCAGTGGTTCCTCAAGGACCTACACATTGGCTGCTGACGTGGGGCTGCTGACCAGGAACATCAAGATCATTGGCCACGCCCATGCCAAGCTGTACAGCCAATCGTTTGGCGCCCGTGTGCTGGTGGGCACCTTCTCTGATGGAGGCATCGACTACAGAGGTAACGGATGTAACTGTAAACACAGACACATGGGAATGTGTGTGTGTGTGTGTGTGTGTGTGTGTGTGTGTGTCGGAGGGAGAAAAGGGAGAATCAGAGATTTTGACATTTTAAAAGATATAGTGGATGTATGATATCCTACTTTACTTATGTATCATACTATGTCATAACATCATGGTATTCTTTATACATTTTGAAATGTGATATAACACAATACAATATGTTAAAGCGTGATCTGCTCTCTCTTTCTCAGGAAAAGCCCAGATAAGGAATGTGGAGTTTTATCACACTGGACAGGAGGGATGGTCAGATTACAGTGACCCTCGGTACTCCATGGCTTTCCTCAATCTGGGAGAGGTGAGCGAAAACACTTTTCTGTTTTCATTTTCTGACGTTGCTTCTCAAACCAAACACAATCATACTTTTGCTTACTAAACTTTGGTTTAAATGTAATGATGTTTTTTTATGACCTTTAGGTGTCTGATATGGAGTCCTACATCCAGGGATGTGGTTTCCATGATGGCTTCTCTCCTGCCATCGGTATCTTTGGCACAAATGGGATGCAGGTAGATGACAATGTCATCTACTTCACTGTAGGCGAAGGTAGGCGCTTCCATTTTGTGATAATTCTACAGAGTAAACTAAATGTTGATACTGACTGACAGGAAGTGAAAAAGGATTCGTCTATGTAGGTGAAGGTGGCTCTCTCAATTTGTACTGTTGCTTTAGTCAGTTAACGCCAAGTTTATCTGTAATTTGTGAAACCTCTGATGTCTCTGCTCAAAGGTATCAGAGTATGGGGCAGCAACAACATGATCAGACGGAACCTGGTGACCATGACTCTGTGGCCAGGGTCCTACAAGGACAGAGAGGAGGTGTTCAACTACGACTGGACAGCCTCTATAGAGGTTAGTGATCACTTGCAGGTGGACTTGTAGTTCATACAGAAACCTCAGGTCCTGAACCTTGAAAGCAGAGATATGCAACAAGATATTATGTCACTTTTTAAGGTACATTTTATAGGCAACTAGTTTTCTTATCAACTTCAGTCTTTGGATCATCTTATACTAGCTAGGTAGTTAGAGTTGTTTTAGACCAAAAGTCAATCTTGTTTCTTTTATACATGATTAATGTGTAAAGCCTTTTTGTTATAAATGCACTTACAGTTGGCATGGGTTTAAGGTTAGTTTTAATAATATATGCTTAAGATACATTGTATTAAAACCCACAATTAAGCTTGTTACCACAGCATATTTTTTGTACCATAGCATAGTTGAAATTCAAACACTTATAATGAACAGGGTTTTAAGTCGACTTAGTTTATATAAAGTTACAGTAGTCTACACATTGTAGGAAATGTATGCTTATGTCTGTAGGCTTGTTAGGGTAATCTCTATTGACCATTTAAAGTTTTTTTTTTTAAACCGTCTTTTTTCTTGTAGGTGAATGAAGGCAGAAGTACGATTCTCATTGGTAACATCGTTGCCGGTTATGAAAGATCAGGATACCGAATGGATGGAGAGCCATGCCCAGGTAATGGCATTTTTCATTTCCTGTGGGGGGTTGTTTACTTTGATTATATAACAATAATAATAATAATAATAATAATAATAAGCTTTATTTGTATAGCACCTTTCATACACAGAATGCAGATCAAAGTGCTTTACATATATCTACTAACTAATCTACTACTAAACAGACACTATTTATTAATGCATTATGTATTAAAAATATTATTAATTTGTAATATATGATATACATTCAGGCCTCAGAGTCTGGTAAATGTGCTTCTACTGAACTATTAATGCCACTCTATAAATTAATATAAATTAAAATTGAAGTGAGTTGAATTAAGTTATTGTGATCCTTTGGGCTGACTGTTATAACGTGTCACCTGACCAGGCTCAGCAAATCCGGTGCAGGCGTGGCAGGATAACGAGGCCCATGGCGGCATCTACGGCATCCACATGAACATGGATGGCCTGCCGGGCTGCACCCTCATCCAGGGCTTCACCATCTGGCGCAGCTTTGACTTCGGCATCTACTTCCAGGTCAGTTTCCCCGGGTCATCACAACACACAACAACAAAACAAAACACAACACATACCCTAGCTGTGTTTGAAATATTCACTGTTTCACTATACATAATGAATAACAATTATGTGATTATTTACTGTACATTCTACTAGTGTAGTGAATTAGTGAATGTTTTGGCCATTGCATTTTGGTTCAGAACATCCATTTATTTGATGTATTACGCACGATTATTCTGAATTTTCAAGTATTTTAATGAATTCTTTTGCCTACTTTTGAGCTTCTGAACTACGCTTTGTGGCTTGGTGTTAGAATTTAATTAAGTAAATGAACTCGTCTATTTCTAAAGGGCTCCATGAGTTTGCAGATAGCTAACGTTACTCTGGTGGATAACGGCATGGGCATTATGCCAATCATCTACTCCCCTCCCTCTCTGAGTCACCTTTACGATGAGGATAAAACTGTACAAGTTCAGGTGTGTATTTTTCTCTTTGTTTTGGTCTATTTAATTAAAATACCAAATATATTATTATTATTATTATATCTATATTTTAAGGTCAGTCCCTTTGAATAAATACATGAGTGATAATAAATGGAAATGCATGTGGCTCTTGGTTTAGAATGCTCTAATTGTGGGCACCAGTCCGGACTTCAACTGCTCTGACACGGTGTCCAGGCAAGACACGTACGTGCGTCTCTCCAGAGAACACGGAGCTCCTCGTCCTCCTATGGGTCAGTATCCTACATGTCCTTCACCGAAATCCATTGCATTTTACACACCTGTAAACATGGTTAAAACAGCTAAAGCCAGATTCAATCATGTATAAGTATTTTAGCTTTACAAATATAAAATGTGATTAGAACAACTGAAGCATAGGTAAAGAGTCAATAGTATCAAATATTAATAATTTTTACTATCATGTTTACATAACCAGAGACAGATATAGTATATAACAGCAAACAGTATCAAGATTCATGTCTTTTTATACTTGTGAATAGGAACCAGAACAACTATATCATACCATAGCATTTAGCTCATCAGCAAAATGTACATACGAACAGTTAGACTATGGCTTTTTGAATACATATTTAAAATGGCAACATCAAGATGTTTATCATAACATGAATTGAATTCTAAATGCATTATTGTCCTGTTCATTGAATGGCAAAGAGTTTTACCATATTATAGGGCACTCTCTCGTTATCTCAGTAATAACAGCATTGCTGTGCCACAGGTGGCAGGTCTGGGATCTGCTGGCCTGCCTTCATCTCAAGCCATAACGCTGGCCCCCGGATGTCTCTCGTTGGCTCCACCAGCTACAATGCCATCAGCGGCCTCATGACGGTCACCGGTGAGTTTGAAGCAGCGTAATGTGTGCGTGTGTCCTGTTCTGATTAGTAACCAATCCACTCCTCCCCAAGTCACATATAAATCATCCCCTTAGATTAATAAGGTTCAATGACATTTTTGTCAAAATTGACATAAAACATTGAATTATTGACATATTCTTATTCTGTGACGATTTAAGAAGGTGAGGTGATTCTTGTAGTTGTATGCATTTTTGGACATTATAAGAGGTTTGATCCACTTGTCAGTATAACTCTATGGAATCCTAAAACTTTGAAGCTCAATATTTCATAACGACTCAGAAAGTAGATAGAACCCTGTAATCCCTGTAATTCCAAGGGGACAATTTATATGTGACTAGGGGAGGGGTGGATTGGTTACTAATCAGAACAGGATTTGATCGAAAAAGGTTGTGTCTGTGTATGCACTATATGGTGTTTGTATGTTTACTGTGTTTTTTTATAAAACAATTTCTTTAAGTGTGTGTGTGTGTGTGTGTGTGTGTATGTCTGTGTATCCTCCAGACACAACATTTGTGGCTTTCAGGAACGTGTGTTCAACTGAGAGGGCGGTGATGTTCATGACTAACCCCAATAACGAAGACCTCCAGCACCCCATACAGGTGAAGCGGATCACCATGGTCGAGAGCAGGGAGGAGGGCAAACTGCTCATTCATCGGCCCGACTTCAAGTGAGTCCTGACATCAAACAGGGTGCCGAACCCTGCACGTGACCTGAGGTGGAAAAGTCCAGCTTCAGAAAGTAAAAGTCTTGCCACATTTTTGTTCCAAACATTTGCTTAATCAGCTGCTTCTAGCTGATTAGCACAACTCTAAAGCCAGATAGATCAGCTATTCAGTGAAATCACCTGTGTTAAGCGTACAGGTAGAACCAATTCATGGGTTTCATCAGGTCCCTTTCCACAGGTGTATAAAATCAAGCACCTTAATTATCAATGCAGACTGCATGGTGTTTGATTAATACACCTGTGGAAAGGGACCTGATGAAACCCATGAATACACGGCCGGACTTTTACATCTCTGGCCCTGAGATATATGGATGTAGATCGATATACACCTACCTACCTATGGAAATGTTGATGTCCAGTATCTTATATGACTCAAACAGAATTGGGAAACACACATTCAGAACAAGAAAAGTTGTGAAGTTGCAGTAGAGGTGGGGTTCCATAAGGCCACCCTAGGGTAACACAATTGTAAATGCTAAGGTGAGCGTCCATTATAACACAGCTTGGTTCTGTTTCCTCAGGAAGGCGAACCCGTCCGACTGTGTGGACATGGACTGTGACGCTAAGAAGAAGACTCTTCTGCGGGACGAGGATGGCACCTTCCTGGGCGCTGTGGGCACCGTGGTGCCCCAATCCGAGTACGAGTGGGACGGAGACGCCAGGCATGGCCTGGGAGACTACAGGATCCCGAAAGTCATGCTCACCTACCTCAACGGCAGCCGCATACCTGTCAAACAAATCGCGCCCAACAAAGGTGTGTAAGCAATGTCAAGTCAGATTAATGCACAGTACACATATGATAAATTAATGAATGGATGGATGGATGGATGGATGAATGAATGAATGAATGAATGAATGAATGAATGAATGAATGAACGAATGGTTCATTGGTTGGTCGGTTGATTGATCGATCAAATTTGCGTGTTAATTCTATATCGAAATACAGAAGTCTTTAACTGGGACGAGATATAATCAAATTGTATCTCCCCTGCTGTCCCGTCTCTATTGAAGACAGATGAAGGTAATGTGCTACTGTGGTTGTTTGTCAGGTGTGATCAGGGACTCCTCCTGCACCTACGTGCCCCTGTGGCAGAGCTACGAGTGCTTCAGCCTGAACTACCGCATGCTCGCAATCGAGAGTCTGGACGCCGATACCGAGACCAGGCGCCTGTCTCCTGTGGCTGTGCTGGGAAACGGCTACATCGACCTGATCAACGGTACGATTGTTTGTGATTGTTTGTTGTGTAGTAATTTTAACTATAGAAATTAGAGTAATAATAGTAAGCTAATAAACATACCGGTAGTAATAATAACACTACATAGTACATATAATAATAATAATAATAATAATAATAATAATAATACCAAATAATGTTCATCCTAAGGTTTTGTGTTTTGTGTGTGTGTGTGTGTGTGTGTGTGTGTGTGTGTGCGCGTGCGTGTGTGTGTCCACAGGGCCCCAGGACCACGGCTGGTGCAATGGCTACACGTGTCAGAAGCGTCTCTCTCTGTTCCACAGCGTGGTTGCCACTGGCAAGTCCTTTGACGTCTACTTCTCCAGCACCACCCCCCAGAAGTTGCGCCTCATGATGCTCAACGCCCAGCCCACAGAGGTTAGGACTATACATACATACGCACATACACATCTGCACACAGGCGCACAGACAATCACACAGACAGCCTCATCTCACTCTTTTTGACACACATACACACACACACAAAACACATGCATTCAAGATACAGACACGCATATAACCGCACACACATATATTCACACGCAAACACACACACACATACACACACACACACTTGATATAGAAGGTAACAATATACAGTATTCTGTATAATAAAATGCTGAAAAAGGCAGCATAGACAGATAAACATAATTCTCAACCTTTCTTATACATACATACACACACTCTGCTTGTTACTTATGAAAAATGATTGGGTGTTTCTTTGGTAGGCTGTGCGGGTGGCCGTATTCTACCAGAAACCCCAGCGTCTGGATGTTTACGTCAACAATAAGCTGGTGGCCCCTACCAACGCAGAGTGGAACAGCGAGAACACAGACTACACGCTCCTGAAGCCCGCATACCCAGGTACTGATCCAGCCGCCTCCCTTAGACCACATACCCAGATACTGATCCAGCCTCCCCCCTTAGACCGCATACCCAGGTACTGATCCAGCCTCCCCCCTTAGACCGCATACCCAGGTACTGATCCAGCAGCTCCCCTCAGACCATTAGCACCGGCATCACTAGTTGTTGGGAGGGATTCTTGGGTCTTTCAGCTGGTTACTGTTGACATATTTATTATGATATATTAGATTGTTACATAACAGAAAGTTGATATATAGACCCACAATTGCTAGCTGTTTCTCGTCTTGCCAGGCATGAGCTGATTAACTCAAGTCTGTATTTTCCCATAGTGCAGTATTCTTCATTATTATGTATGTTGAATGGAATATTCAGCTATTTTCATCTTTTATTTTATCTATTTTTGCTATTTCAAAAATGAAAGTAGGCTTTTTTTAAGCTACATAGAACGTTTTGGGTAATTTCCCTTCTAGGCGCCCCTGCTTACCCCTCTTTCTGCTGTCTGTTGTGTTGTTTTATGAAGGGATGTATTTACCGGCTCTGAACTCCACCACGCATGGGGCCAACTACTTCGACCCGGACTACAAGATGCTCTACGTGGTTGTGCGTGGAACTAAGCCGGTGGAGATCCGCACCTCTCCGAAACTCTTCCTCTCTTTCAGCCTGCCCGCCATGACCGAGGACGAGTTCTTCGGCCCCAGCCTGATCAACAACCTGGCCACGTTCCTGAAGGTGCCAGCTAGCATGATCCGCATCACCAAGATCGTGCGCGAGGACGGCGGGCTCAGGAAACGCAGGAAGCGTTCCACGGGGCTCAGCGTCGAGGTGGAGATCAGCAAGCCTCCTGTCCAGCAGACCAACAACTCCACCAATGGTGAGGACTCAACACTGACCAGTCACAACAGAAACAACAGTATACCTACAGACTTCTCCATCTGAGCTCTCTCATAAACTCTGTCCATAGTCTATATCACTGGTCATTACATCTCATACTGTAATTTTAGATCTATCTCTTCCTCAAATCAAGTCAGAAAGTTATTTTTACCAAAGATAGTGGTTTGAAGCTATTTCATTTAATTTTCTATGGTGTAAATGGTTTTAAAACTGTTTTATATAAATATAAATAAGATTACTTGACTTATCTAAAAATCCTCTGTCTCTTCTCAGATGAGGAGGCCTTTACTGAGCTGCAGGGCATCGCTAACAACCTGGGCCAGGCGGCCATCTCAGGAAACCTCAGCCAGGCTGTGGGCTTCAACGTGAGCTCAATGGGCATCATCCCACCGCCGCCGCCGTCCTCCGACCCCACCTGGGAGGAGGTGAGGGACCGCACGCACATCACAGAGATCAATCCGTTCGACTCCGAAAAAGACCATTTTCTATGCATACACTGCCCTACGACAATCATAGCTTTCAATGGCCAATTACAAAAGGGATTAAAAACTGTTCTACCTCCGCCAGTGTCTAATAAGTGTGTCGCGACTCTCTGTGCAGGTGGCCACTGAGGAGGTGACTCGTGAGGATCCAGTGGTAGAGAAAGTGACCAGCATGGCAGCCCTGATAGTGATGAATGAGCCCGTGGCTGGACTCACCCCGGGGCTCCTCAGCCAACAGCCCAGCCTCATGGCTGTGGACGAGGAGGTGGGATAATACACACTTAAACAAGAACATATTGAACACTCAGTAGTACGCTAACACTTATTAAACAACATTAACAACATTAATAACATTAACAACATTAAATAACAATAATGGAGTAACACACTCAACACTAAGTTTAACACTACTACAGTAAGTAACATGTTTTTAACACCTGATAATGCAGCAGCAATACATAACATTCACTACCACAGTAGATCTAAAGTTTTGATATGCTCATGAAATTGTATTCTTATTTAGTCTTTCAGTTTGGTTTTTAATTTCTTAGTTTTAGTTTTTACTTAATTTGCAACCATTATATCTGTTGTAGGATATCAGGACTGTATCGATCATATGAAATAGAATAATCAAGATGCTACTAGCACCCTTGGAACTACATACTATACATATCTGAAAACAACACTCTGGCTTTTGGCTTTAGGGGAGCTGTGTAGCGGTTGGGGTCACCATTCTGACTGTGACAGCAGTGCTGAAGGACTCCAGTGGTAGCCTGGTCGACGGTCTCTATGGAAACATGACTATTCGGTTCAAGGGATGCTGGGCCAACTACACTGACCTGAGCATCTCTGACCCAGGTAAGTTTACAGGCATGCCTGAGATTTTTCCTGGAAAACTTGTGGGTAACCAACAACCTGTATGGAAAATATTATAATAATAACAAATTAATTACTATTAATAATACTCGCCCACAAATTCTGAAATGCCCCTCTTAGTCAACTTTGCTGTGTCTTTCTCTTCTATTGGGGAGCTCTTTTTAAAAAACTCACACATGCACTGACTTCACAGTATACATATATAGCCTCTCAGAACTGTGCACCTTACCCCCACCCCCCACCCCGACCCCCTTGCACTTATTTTATTTCATGTTGTTATATTTATTTTATTTATCATGTTCATGTTGGCAGGAGTTGCTCTTAATCTCATTGTACATGTGTAAAGTGACAATAAAAGGCATTCTATTCTATCTATTCTATTCTATTTTTAACTGGGGTCTTAGACAGTTTTAAAATCTGCATTGGTGCAAGCCAATATGCACAATTTGGGAGAATAATAACATTGAACACCTCTCTCTCTCTCTCTCTCCACAGGTGAAAATCTGACTTTGGCTTTCACTCTGAACATGTTCCGTTCCTCCTCCCAGTCCTTCACGGTCAAGGCAGTGCCTACCACCACATCCAGCCCCTCCACCAACGCTACGTGGGTCACAGATGCCACCACCATCAACGGCACCGCTCCGCCCGACTCCCCCGTACCCCCAACCGAAATAAAGCCCACGGCTCCCCCAGCCCCCACCACCACCACCACACCCGAGATCACCACTATTGAGTACACCACAGAGGAGTCCACCACAGACGACAGTGATTACCCCAGCGTCCTGGACGCAGCGGGCGCTCGGTCCCCCGGCTCCCTGCTTCTCCTCCTCCTCTTCAGCCTGCTCCTCACCCTGACAGTCCTCTGAGGCAGCGGTGGAGAGCACGGCAGCCATCTTGGATATCGATCAAAGCCCAAATCAAGTGTTGTTATGGAAATGTATATTTGGGATAGAAAAAGGCTTTTTTTTTTTTTTTAGAAAAAAGAAATAAAAAAACACGTAACAGCATAACCAGTAACCATTTAACACTTTTTTTTGTTCTCTGCTGGTGAAGATGGTGAGAAGGATAATTTATTGTATGGTACAAATGTGATGTGCAATTTTTTAAATATATTTAAATACTCTATTGAAGAAAATGTTTGTTAAATGGTAAATGAATGTTACTTATTATTTTGGCCATATTAACTATTCCTTGGGAAACTACTTTGGGTGTTTACAGATTTCTGCACAACTTGCACAGTTAAATAACCTATATCACAATGGTCTCAACTCAACAATGATGCACTTTTAGGGGATGAGGCTGTCTATGTATTTTAATTCAATAAATAAATTGGCTTCTCTGGCATAAATCTGTGACGATACTGATTTATTGAAATAATCTTAGATAAGTGAATTAAGTCAAGTGTCAGTGAAACAGAGAAACTTTTCTTTCTGCCTTAAGAATCCTGTCAACACAGAAGGCATGAATGATTGATTCTTGGTGTTAAACTAGAAGAGATGTTTAAATTGCTTGAATATCATAAGACCAAGGCAACTTACAGTCAAATAAAAGGCTGCCACCTCTTTAGATTTTTGCCACATAGATTTTCACTTCAGCCAACAGTTGAAGCTATATGATTTAATAATTACTGCTAGGCCTACAGTTCACATTGCAAGTTCACATAACCAAATAGTAATAAATAACAGACGTATCTGAAGGCAAGCCCTATACTAATGATTATGGATAGATACACAAATGCCTTTCTACGGTATAAATAAAGACAGGCAACAATATTTTGATAACTTGCCATGACGGTGGGTCACAATGTACAAGTGGAAGCATGGTGCAACTTAAGTGTCCTCCGGAAGAGGGCAGAGTAATACCTCCAACTCGCAGGGATCATCAGGCTAGCGTGAGTCCTTACAATGCCATTGCCTACTATTACACATCAGTTGAAACAGTTCACTATTGTAGTCTCAAAGAAAGCGTGTCAAAAAAAATCACACGTCGGGAAAATGGTTCCATATAATTCAGAAATGACACGCACCCATTGGATCATTAAGAAAGTAGGCAACATTTTGGATGTAACATGCAGGGATAGAACTAGACGGGGCTCTAGGTGAAATAATGAGCATCTAAATAGGCTACCTCCGATAGCCTATCCGTTGTTGACCAAACTGACAGATACACTAATTGTAAAGCACTGTGTTAATTAGGCCTATTTAATCTTAAAAAGAATATTCCAGTCTGGTACACTAATGTTTAGCCTATTTGTATTTTGTGTAGCCTAATATTTGAAATTGCACTTCAATGCTATAATTGTACAAGACTTAAATGTCTTTTGTAGGTGGACTATAGAGTTTTCATCTGATTTGGTCTTCGAAAAAGTCTTTGGCATGACAGTAACTAGTGAAGGGTAAATTAGGCTAGTGTCAAGAGTTAATCAATGCTTTTTTGTTTGTTGTCTTGACAAGTCGGAGGCTGTATTGAGGAGGGCGGGTTAAAGTTGGCGCGGTGGTCTGCATGCAATGCAAGAATACTTCACTTGACGTGCATAACTTCCCTGCACCTTCAGCAGTTCATTCGTCCTCTATTAGGTCGAACTACTTCTTAGTTTTTCTTTTCAATACTTTTTTTCAAGGACGCATCCAGCATGAGTGTAAATCGTTTCAAAATTGTCTTGGTAGTTTTTACCTATTTCATGGACTTAACGTGTTTTCAAGCTATGTCTGTATTCTTACCATCGGCTCCAATCAGTAAAGCTGGGAAGATCCTTGACGACCAAAAAACAGCAAAAAAGATGAAGGATATCTACGTATCGTCACCATTATCATCACCTAATGGTAAAAGTTCTCAGCGAGGCCGAGGATCGAAAGACTCGGTGCAACCGCATGAATACATGCTCTCCATCTACAAGACCTTCTCAGCAGCAGAGAAGTTGGGGCTGAATGCAAGTCTTTTTCGAGCATCTAAGGCTGCGAACACTATTACAAGTTTTGTGGACATTGGGCAAGGTGGGCAATCTATCTATCTATCTGTCTATCTGTCTGTCTGTCTGTCTATCAGGATGTCTGTCTGTCTGTCTTTTAATTTATGTAGCCTATAGCATTATATATTATACTGTATATAGTTCATATAAAAGAGTTTAGTCAGCTCACCTTTTTGATAGCCTACAACATGTTCCTCAGAAGAATTTTACTAAAGAAAGATTTTTTTGGAGATTTCTGAAAAAGACAAAACTTTCATCTATCTATGAAAGCAATAAGCAAATACTATACTTCCTTTCACAGATGACCTGCTGACCTCTCCCCTCCAGAGACAAAAATATCTATTTGACATCTCGACCCTCTCTGATAAAGTGGAGCTACTGGGTGCCGAGCTACGGATATACACAAAGGTTTCCGGGATCCTCCGGGCGTCCGAGATGGGCGCGGTAGAAGTCCAGATTTTGTCCTGTCAGTCGCACCACGTGCTGGACTCCAAAACCCTGGACCTGGGGGACTCTTTGAAGCCCCACTGGGAGGTCCTGGACATATGGGAGATCTTCCAGGACTGGCAGAGACACCTCCAGGGCCGCCACTTCTGCCTGGAGCTCCGGGCCATGGTGGACAACCCTGAGAGGGAGGTGGACCTGCAGCAGCTGGGTTTCCGCAGAAACAACCGCCCGCACCTGAAGAAGGCCATCCTGGTGGTCTTCACTCGGTCCAAGAAGCGGCAGAGCCTCTTCTATGAGAAGCGGGACAAGATCAGAGGGCATGTGGCGTGGGAGAAGAAGAACGTGGCCAAGGAGAACAACTCCCAGCATCACCAACAACAGCAGCAGCACCAGCAGCATCAGCAGCAGCTGAGGACCAGCCGCAGTCGACGCGCGGCGCTCTCCACGTCCGGCGGCGGCGGCGGAGGCGCCCGCCACGGCAAGCGCCACGGCCGGCGCTCCCGCTGCAGCAAGCGCCCGCTGCACGTGAACTTCCGCGAGCTGGGCTGGGACGACTGGATCATCGCGCCGCTGGACTACGAGGCGCACCACTGCGAGGGCGTGTGCGACTTCCCGCTGCGCTCGCACCTGGAGCCCACCAACCACGCCATCATCCAGACGCTGATGAACTCCATGCGGCCGGGCACCATGCCGCCCAGCTGCTGCGTCCCCTCCAAGCTCAGCCCCATCAGCATCCTCTACATCGACGCCGGCAACAACGTCGTCTACAAGCAGTACGAGGACATGGTGGTGGAGGCCTGCGGCTGCAGGTAGCCACGCCGAGGAGACGGGTCAAATCACGGGTGACACAGGAGCTGGGAGGAAAGGATTCATCGCTCAGAGAAGAAGAAAGAGAATGATTCGAGGAAGAGAGAGAGAAGAGGAAAACAAAACAGAAATAAACATGCTTATTCATTTGACATTTGGAGTGAGAGAAAAAAATGATGATGCGAGGAAGAGAGAGTGTGAGAGAAAGAAAGAGAGAAAGAAAATGAGACAGATTGACTTGCAATGCATTTATGCCTTTGGCAGAAGCTTTGATCCAAAGTGACTTGCAGTGTAAGACAGGTATGCAGTCATTTGTCAGTTAGTGTGCATTTAGGGTGTTTGAGTCAAATCAGTCACCTCTGCTCTATGCTTGCCATAAAGACAAAGCTATAGGAACACTTGAATAAGGGAGGTCATTGTAGCTCCCTTGGTTGTGCTACTGTACATATAATGGGAGTGCAGCTGGAGATTGCAGACGCATCAGGGCAACATGAAGCCATTCTCCATTTCCATACATATCTTACTGTAGTGCTGTCACAGCACCTCCCATCTTAATCTCTGAATAGTACAGGTTGGGTATCTTGTATGTCATTGCCACGTCTTCTTATGTTACTCTCCAAATGTCAGTCAAATGTCAATGAGGGGAAGGAGATAATGAAGTGGGCGCAAATGACTGCAAACCATTACATCCAAAGCAGCCACACAGGTCAATGAACAGCTTTTGGTTACATTTGTAAATAGTTGTACATTATAATCAGACTTGGTTTTTGATAATTTATGTTATATTTATGGTAAATTATACCCATTCTCATTGTAATCATTTTTACAACCAAAATGTTCTCTAACACAGAAATATTTTTTTTATGTTACTCACACATGATGCTGGTCAAACTGTTCTACCTCATGGCACACACCCAACACCCAAGCTTGACTTTTAACGTTTCTTGCTTTTGCAGAAAAACAATAAAATATTATCAATAAATGTGAAGACTGGGAGAAATATACATGTTCAGCAGTCTGTCCATTACATGCACAGTGAAACCTCATCAGTATGTCTGTTAATCTGTTCACTATCCCATCATAGCCCACATTCACATTCTGTTTTTCAACTTAAAATGTTTTCCCAAAATGTTTACATTCTTGGACTAGAGGAAAATGGCATAAATGTTTAAATGCTTTCCTTTATTGCAACAATATATTTGGTATCAGCTGTGGCCAAGAAACTGTTTAAAGGGACACCTCAGTCATTATTGTGCAATATATCCACAGAATGTTCTCAGCATTGTGGAGGATTTAGAGTTGCATATTTTAGATATAAGTGATGCTTATAGCCATCTGTAGAGTAATGGTTATCATTTCCCATTGCTTTAGGACTGTGCATAAAGTAGCAAATGTAAAACTGTCATTGGAATAGACAGTTGAGAAAGATTTGGATTGTACACTATTCACATATTATCCAGTGTGTATACTAAGTCACCAAAGCTGACTAAAAAAACAATAATGGCCTTTGTTTTTTATTTTTTATTTATGTTGAATAATCACTGAGGAAAATTCAAAGCCTAGCAAAAGAAAGAAGATTGTTGGCCTGACATCTGACATCTTCTGAGATTTTCATGAGATTCTCAAAGAAATCATAAATATACATTTTTCTGGCATTAAATGCCCTTCATGCAACATATTGTATTGTATATTTTGCAGCAATAATGTAAGAGTCTGTACCATTGTAATGTGTTTGTGGTGTGGTGTGTGTATGTGTGAGAGAGAGTTTCTTCTGTGTTTGTGAGGACAAGCAGAGGTGATTGTGAGGTCAGCAGACGTTCAGGGTAACCATTTCTGGGTGGGCTCTTAAGTTTTCTAAGATCCCGACACAAACACACACACACACACACACACTGGGACAGGGACAGAATGGCCTGGTGCCTGGGATTTCCCCTCATGTGCTAGACCAGCATTCAGTCACAATTTGAAGAGGACAATAACTGGAGAGAGGGCTCTACCATCAGATTATGGTGGCTTTTTGTACAGAGGGTCAAAGGTCAAGTGCCCTTTTGTCTGGACACTGTGTGTGCATTTGAAAGGTACACAAGCACAAGAGAAAGAGGAAGCCCTGAAAAGAAAGTGAGAATAAGAAGAAAGAATGTGTGTAACTTCCCTCAGTATTTCTCTCTGTCTCTCTCTCTCTCTGTGTCTGTCTCTCTCTCCCTGTCTGTCTATCTCTCTCTCTCTCTCTCTCTCTCTCTGTCTCTCTCAGACTTAGGCCTGGTCTTTATGGAAGACCAGATTGTATGGTTATCTTAATGAAATCAAATGTTGTTTTTCTTCATTGTAAACATTGTAAAAGTTTTGACCAAAAGATCACTTTGGAGTAGACTTTGGGGCAGTTTCTCCATACATGGAATAAACCTATCCGTGATCTAAAAGAGAATTTCCACTGAGAGACAGCTTTTAGTCTAGGACTAGGCTTTATCCATGGACCAGCAATTAAGCAGCTACTTAATTACAGTAACACAGCACTCAGAGGTTAAGGCTTGGTCTGACTCTCTGGATCTATAATGTGCAACAGAACAGGCCTGTACCACAACCCAGCAAATGCAAGCATATAAGTTCCTTGCACAGTTAGAATAAGATATTGTATGGGGTCTTCAAAAACTAGGTTTTATTAGTACCTCTACTTCATAGCAAAGCTGCATAACATTCTCAATAACTTCTGTGAGCATCTGACTTCTCTGATCAACAGAGATAAACAGAGTCCGAGAGTATCATTTGGGCGCTTGAGAGCGCCTGATCTGATGACGGTGGTTGGTTGTAGTGCTGGTTTACACCCCATCCGTCTGCGCTGGAAATGCGAACCAGATGAGACGGTTTGGCGGTCGAGAATCTCCCGCGTTGGTGATTAAGCGAGCCTGACCACACGCTCATTACCACGCGTCACGCCCACGGCCCACCAGTCACCTCTCAGTGGTCACAACATCAAAAGGAAATGACACGGGATGCATAGTAAAACCACTTGCTCACAAGTTTCCGTTTTTAAAGATCACAGACGTGCATTTAGCGGCAATCACCCTCACCTGCAGCTTGCTGTAGTACTCCTACAGATTCTCTTTAATCTCTTACTTGCTTGATTAATCAGGTCTGAATCAGACACCTGATCCAGTCTGGTCTCTACTACTCTGCAGATTGCACGCACATTTCTCCTAAGGTTCAGGTGTTGTTGAGAACTTGTCTCAGAGCCACAGGGTTTTGGTTTACCTGCCCTTTTCCCCTGTACACTCTGTCATTGGAGAAAAAAGTATGGCGTCATTGGCATGGAGGCCTGTGATGTTAGTGAATTTGGACCAGGGATATCATATACCTACCGTTGGCTGACAGGATTGGTTTGGTCCCCCAAGAAAAACCAGAGGCAATCATTTCATGCAGTTCAGTGCATTACATATACTGTGTACAGAGCAGAAAAGTATTATTGCAGCAGGCTGTGGATCTGAGTTGAACCTGGTCTGGTCTGCAGTAAATTGCCATGTTCCACTCTTTCACTATAGACTTGATAAAGAGGGCTTCAAAAGTCAACATCATAAGGTGAATGAGAGGATTTGGGAATTTGAGAAATACATTTGAGGCTGGGTCATTTTACACGCTTGGACGCTGCTCAGGGGCCTTCATACCAACGGTAAAAATCATTTTCAGATGTATCAAACAGCCCCCCCAAGCCAAGACACCCTCTGTGTGAGTGTGTCCCTGGCGGAGGTCGGGAATTAGCGGTATTCTCAGTGACAGGATCGATGTGAGCTTTCAGGTCGGTATAAGTCAGCGTGGGCTTTATTGATTGTGAAGTGGCTGGCCATGGAGGTGAAACATGAGCTGTGTCCAGGGAGACGACTCCTGCATCTCCTTCCAGGACGGCTGAGAGTGGGGAGGAAATATGCTCTGACATTAACAGGGGCTGAGGAGGAAGTGCTGATGGGTTCAATTAAGTGTGTGTGTGAGGGGGGTGAGTTTGTGTATGTGTGTGTGTGTGTGTGTGTGTCTGTATGTGAGAGAGTGACAGAGAGAGATGTGTGTGTGTTTATGTGTGTGTGTGTGTGTTTATGTGTGTGTGTGTGTGTGTGTGTGTGTGTGTGTACGTGTGTGTGTGTGTGTGTGTGTGTGTGTATGTGAATGAGAGTCTGTACGTGTGTGTGTGTGTGAGCCACATGAGATAGGTAAACGTACATGCCTGCATAATGAGCACCTGAAAGTCTACGCGAAGAAGGTAGTAATATGTGGATCTCATTCTCACAGTGAAACAAAGCACCGTCTTTTACAATCACAACGCTACATTTACTCACAATCACTCCGACTGCATGGTTCCAATTATTCCCTTCAAACTGCCAAAGGACATAAACGGCCATTACACCAGAATGTGTTACCCTTATGACAGTTGTAATTATAATAGTGGATTTTACGTCTCATCAGTTGCTTTGGCTTCTCTGTTTAGCTTCTCCCTAGTTGTTTCATATCCCTATGCACCCAAGAGATAAATGATTGAGAGTTTACAAGAAGTTTTAAATATATTGTTTTCACATTCATCATATCTCCCTGGACGAAACATAGTATTTGGCATTTGGCAAGTCTTTGGTTGTAAACAGTATTAGTTAAGAGGTTGTATTATGGTTTAGCACAGGGCATAGTCTAATGTATGAATTTCATGAGAAGGTAAAGCTGCTGTGTGAAATAGGCCTATTATTGAACAAATACATTTGGTGAATGTACGAGCAACAACTTCATCAGCAACCCAGCCTATTCAGTGAAAGCTCCACTCATGTCAACATTGATATAGTGCTGCAGCCTTTGAAGTAAAGGGTAGCTCCTGTTGGATTTGTTTAAGACCCATGTTTTGGCTAACACAAGTTTTTGAGCCAACTTACAAAAACGGGGCTTAACAAGCCACACGGACAGAGGTCAGTGTTCGCCGGCGGGCCTTGTGCTCAGCAGGAACTAATCTAAAGTGTCACGTCGATGAGGTGGGGAGCAGCGCCTGTTCCGTCACCCGCGGCGAGCCTGTCAATCTATGGACACCTTCCTTCCTTCCTGAACTGGGTCTGCTCTCGTCTGAGACAGAAGGAGATGAGTGTTTGTCAGTGTGTTAGCGTACATCAAGGGCAGGCTATTGTGACGGATCACAAATGGGTTAAGGCAACAAAGTTAATGGGGTTGAGGTTGGGTTTGAATAAGATTGGGTAAATAGGCAAATACGTCATTAGAAAATACAATTATTTGTTGTGCTGTGTTAGTGTCCACTGTCCAGAATATCTCCTGTTCTGTCACCCGCGGAGAGCCTGTCCATTGATGGCCACCTTCTCTGCTTCCTACCCCAGCCTCTGCTCTGAGTCTGAAAGAGACGGGTGTCTGTCAGTGTTAACCAAAGAATCTAGTGAACATGCAGTGCAGGCCATTGTGATGAATCAGGGCACTGCATACAACACAACAAAACCGCCCACCTGTATGCTTCAGAATTAAATATAAACTTTTTTAATATTGATAAAATATTTAACACCCAACTCTCCTACTGGAAAGCCTTTTATCTCCCTATGTCTACCCCATCTGCATTGCGCTGTGTCATGGTCATGCATTTATCTCGGAATATCTCTCATTTGTGTGTGATAAATATTCCATGATAAGTTAGATGTAAGGAGTGGTGGTTGGGGAAAGGAATGAAACTTGATTAAAAATGCAAACAAGTAATTTGGAAATACTGTTATCTGTAGTGTAGTCGCCTCTTGACAGCCTTCCAGTTGGTGGATATCTTCCACCCTGAGCAGCTTCTGCTCTCATCTGAGGAGATGGGTGTCTGTCAGTGTCAGCGTTAGTGCCAAAGACGGTGAAAAACATAGGCATCTTAGGCTCATTTCAAAAGTGAAGCAACTGGACAAAACAACAGCGTGGAGGAGATTTTTTTTATAAAATATGGGTCAGTTCTGACCAGCTCTGGCTGATATTCTATTTATTATGCAGGGTGTAGCTCCGATCATGTGTTTGTATTTTACAATAATGTAGGTTGTAGTGTAGTGCGCTAACACGCTTCAGAGCACAAGGCTCTCTCTCTCCATGAAAGCTGCTCTAAATGAGATAATCCAGTTCCAAAAATGCATATTACGTTTAATCCAAGCTGCTGTTTATTTGCTTTACTGGCTAACAACACACTAGGTTAATCCTATCATAAGCATTAGCACACATACACACACATATAAGAACACACACACACACACACACACACACACACACACATACATTAAGTCGAAAGGATGCTTAGCACCCAGAGAGGGAGACCCTCAGCCCTACTAGCTAACCTCTAGGTGTTGATTGCTCTGCAGGCCCTAAACCCAGCTTGCCCCCCCCACCACCACCACCACCACCCTGCCCCCCCCCCCCCCCCCCCCCCCAGCCTTCCCATGGGATCACAATGCCTCTGGCAGCTCCCTCTAAAGCCGTTTCAACTGCCCGCTTCCATGGACGAGGTGAAGAGGTCAACTTCAGAGCGCTGCCTAATGGTGCCAAATAATGTCAGTCACCTTCAATCAGGGCCCGTCCGACGTGGAGCTGGTGGCTTTTCCCCGATCCCGAGCAGCACAGAAATGCCAGGAATCCGACTGAAGGGGGTCCACCGTGGTGCCGTGAGGTGACAGACACTAGCCCCAGGCCCAGGAGCACAGGGGCCCTGGTTCTTGTCTGCTGCTAATCAGAAAGGGCACTGTAGCAGAGGCAGGTGCTTTTGCTCTCGTCACTACATCCCTTAACATGTCCATTATGGAGGGGTAAGTGGCTCAAATATCTTGGAATTGTCTGTGGCACGTGTCTTGGAAAGAATTAGCTGGTGATGTGGTTTTAATGTTTGACAGAAATTGTCATTGAAGTTGAAGTGAAACATAACTAGGCTAAAAGTGATTTAAATGGGGGTTGGCGATTGTTTGAAAAAAGCATCCTTCATCGTCATTCAATAATGACTTCAAATCAAATTTGCATCAAATGTGTTGGCCTAGCCGGGAAAAATCCAAACTCATTCACAAAGTGAATAGAGTCTGGTGACTCATGATTGGGATTTGTTTCCAACACTTACATCGCGACAGGCACCACAATGTATGTGGGTCTACCTTTGCTGTAAATACATTTCTGCATTTTTCCAACTGCATTTTTTGATGTTTGCAGGTGTTGCTGCTTCTGTTTATCACAATAAGTTTCAGTTTTGTCTTCCCCTCTTGTCGCTGATGGGCCTGACATTTTTTTTGTCTGAGTGAAATGGTTATGAACTATGGTGTTCCAGACTAGATCTCCCTGAAAGAAGATCTAAGTGGGTGAGGCCAGGCTAGTATTAGCCACTATCTTGGAACATTCAAACTGGAATATTCCTGCTAAGGGTGTATATCACACACTGAAAACAATTTGTATTATTACTATTCAATAACTCTTAAAATAGTAAAAATAGTGTTTCTTAGTTTATTTGTGCCCCCCATTAGCTACAAATAACAATGAAACAATGCAAAAAAATACTATATGCACCTTGACATTATCTATCATATCAAATGTAAACTGCTAAAAATGTTGAGATCACACACAAAAAAGCTTGATCACAGCTCAACATAAGAATTCATGAGATCAGTGATCAGTGACAAAACAGAGGCAAATCTGCACATCCCATACATGTATACTGGAGCAGCAGTATGTGCCCTCCACCACACACACACACACACACACACACACACACACACACACACACACACACACCTCGTCTCTCATCTGCCCCTCTCACATTCACCTGGACCACAACCATCCTTGTGATACTGAATGTGTGTGTGTGTGTGTGTGTGTGTGTGTGTGTGTGTGTGTGTGTGTGTGTGTGTGTGTGTGTGTGTATGTGTGTGCGTACGTGTGTGCGTTCCCTTTCCCTCTTCAGATCAGAAGCATAGCCCACTGATTTGAGAGCACAGCCTCTTCTCCAAAGTCAACAGTGGAGCAGCACTTGCCAGTCTTCTGATCCCTGCTGCGTCCATCGCGGAGGCTGATTGGGCCCCATTATCCCCCTGAAACAAATGACATCAACTCCACTCAGCCAGCCGTGCGTTCAGACAGACTTGATTATTTGCTTAGGACAGGCCACTGACCATTTCATTTCCACTTTCTTTAGATGTGCCGAGGGATTAATCGGAGGTAAAGACAAAGACATCCATCTTTGGCACAAAGAGACATGCTTACTATAGGTGTTGTAATTCACTGCAAAAGGAAGACAACAGCCACACAAATGTTAAATATGGTGTTTACATGAGAACACAACAAACTGAATGTGCTTCAACACTTGTGTACATATTTAAGTGAATTAAAGTTGTTTATTCCAACTGAAACTGTATTAAGTACAGATAAACATGTATCTCTATGTAATAACAAATATTTACATATTGCTATTGACCTCAAATCTCACAGCTCTGGGTGTCATGAGGGGCAAGAGTAAGCATGGCCTCATACAAGTTGCTATCTGGACCAAATCAGCTCTTTATACACAACGTCCATTCAGGGCATCTGATATTTGACCACTGAGTCCTTCAACAGAATGAGGTCTGTGCTTGCTTTAAGTTATTTCGCATTCCAGTTGAATGTCGTCCCCCCATGGAAAGGAACCCAGCTATTATCACACCGCATGCCAAAGCATTAGGGCTGCATCATTGCACTCAATGGCAGGTTTTAGAGGAGAGACAAATTGAATACGGTCCTCAGTTAAAATTCCTCTTCGGGGGCAGGACACGGAAGTTGGTTCTTTTTTTCCTGGACATGTTTATGGCGGTTGGCCTGACAGCTGGTCAAAAGGGAGGATTGATGGCAGTCCGGGAGAGGGACAATCAACTGTCCCTGCCCTACGCGGTGGATTCAATGGAGCCCTCACATCTGGTCTTACCAAGCACCTTGGACCTGAGTGTAAATATATACCAATACATTCCAATGCACTCCTATCTAAGGCATGAGTTGCATAGGCATGAGCAACTAGTTTTCAACAAAGATTTTAATGAAATTCCATTGTATTATCGCTTTGTTGCTTGAGTTTGTTTAGATTTATTTATAGTACATTGGTTTGTTTTTGTTTTTATTATTGTTAATTTAATGCTGTGTCCTTATTTTTGTTCCTGTCATCATTGATTCATCTTGTGTTTTAGGCATAAAATGTAAAGCACATTGAATAACTATTGTATATGATAATGTGCTTTAAAAACAAAATTGAACTTGAACTAGAGAGCACAGTCTTCCTGCTGGCCTATTAGAGTTGTGTCTTTTG
Source organism: Alosa sapidissima (assembly GCF_018492685.1). Taxonomy (NCBI): domain Eukaryota; kingdom Metazoa; phylum Chordata; class Actinopteri; order Clupeiformes; family Clupeidae; genus Alosa; species Alosa sapidissima. Next base: position 14,172,075 of record NC_055977.1, read on the forward strand.
TACATGTCCTGCAATGAAATTATGTGAGGCATAAAAACATCTTTCCCCAAACATTTTCCCTCCTTAAACTTGAAAGGCAGCCGTTTTATCACCCAGTTCTGCAGGAAAAAAAGGACACGAAAGGGCTCCTTTTTACAGTCTCTAAGCATCACTGGCCAAACGCAATAGATTAGGCTAATTGCACTCTTGGCCTGGTTATCGGCGGACCTTTTAAAATTCACCAAGGTGCTGCTCCAAAGGGTTAATGAGCTGTGCACCACACTAGCCTGGCTCTCTGCCTTTCAAAGGCCACTTTATTCTCCTGGACAGACCCATAAACACATCCCATATAGACGCCTAGTAAAGTTCGCAGGCTTCCATGTCTCGTCCTTCCCTTGGTCATTTCGGGGTTGCAGCTAACAGCAACCGTTTAGTTATTTACAGTCAAATTGTTTACTTACAGACATAGGTAATTTTGTATTGATTGTGTCCTGACAGACACTGATTATTGGTAATGATGTAGACAATGTGGGTATTTAGTTGGCTGTTTATAAGCGCTACCAAGTCATTTTGCCATGATAAATCACACACGCACAGTGGGCTGCCTGCCTCACGTATGTGCTCCTATGGATGAAACTAAAAGTGAAAGAAGTGAGTAAAATAAATAATCATGTCAACACACTCTCTGTAGTATCCACCACTACAAACAATCAGAGCTACTGTTGCCAGTTAGGTTTTAGTGCTACACATTAGTAAATTAGTAGTAAACATTTTTGTATTAACCTGCTAAAAGGAAGGAGGGGAGAAAGGAAAGAGGGAAAGATGGAAGGAAAGATGGAAGGAAAGATTGAAGGAAAGATAACAGCGTATATGCTGCTGTAGTGGCCATCAGCCTCACTATAGATGCTGTGGGACTGAGCTGTTGTTAATATTGCAGCTTTATGTTAAAGGCCAGCATGGGCGTAATGCTGTTTAGCACAGTCGCTGACAGAAAGCACACCAGCCTGGAGGCTCCGCTCAGATACAGGCCAGATCTGGGCCACATGTGCCCTGGTGCTCGTCTGTTGTATGTGTGTGTGTGTGTGTGTGTCAGACTCTGTGCTTGGGTGTGCGCTGACCCGGAATGACCCGGGAGTGTCCTGTGAACCCGGGACAAGAGGCGGGATCAGAGAACTCATTCAGCTACCCCCCCTAACCCCCTCCATCCCTCCTGCTAATGCGTATCTCAGTTGCGGCCGTGAAAACAATCTAATGAGGACGCCATAATCTACACGGCTTTGCTCTACTCTGCTCCGCAAATCCTCACGCTCCTCAGCTAGGAGGGACCGTTGGTGTTCTTACATATATAGACATAGGTTTTGGGGTCACAGTTTAATTTAAATAGGCCTTTTAATATACTTCTATGGGAAACGTCTGTAAAATGTATGTATATTTTTATATTATAGGCCTTTATGATATTTATGTTAAAACATATAAATATGGCCTCTTTGGAAATACGTTAACAAAAAATACATATGTTTTACATATGACCTACTTTGCATGTTGAAGGGCATCTTGCCATTTTTGAATTAAATGTATAGCTTTTTTCCCACAAATGTATCATACATGCAATTATTATACGTGTCAGTGTTATCCCTGGGTACATTTTTTTTTTTTTTTTTTTTTCCATTTTCTTTTTTTTAATTTATATATTTTTTTTCAATATGGGCTAAATATAAAAAGCAATGTTATGAGGATGGTAATCTAAACTGCACCGCAACCCTGAGCCTCGTCAGTTTGAAGGACCTGTTGATGTTCTCATATGTGGACACAGACCAGGCACAGAGAGGTTTTTTGGGTTACTGTCTACTTTACTCCCTTCAGCCTTACTACTGTTCAGAGTAATGAAATGAATTGTTAGAAAGGAAAAGTGACAGCTGTTTGATTCTTGTGTCTACATTAAACTAGTGCAAGGGTTAGGGAGTTTTGTGAACTGCACAAACTAACCCTGTTTGGCAAACAATGAAACGTAATGTGAGGAAAGTTCAAAGGTCCGGGGCAGAAACGATGACAGCATGATCAGGAAAGAGCCTTTCAGCATGTGCTGATGCAGAGATCAAACGCCCATAGCCCTATAAAGTCTTAAATTACAGGTGTGTTGGCTCAAGGTCGCAGGTAACCGCTCACTTTTACTAATATCTAAAACAGACTGTGATGTCATGCGGCTGGGAAAAGTCCCATGCTTCATTCCTGTGTTTGAAGCGGTGATCATTATGAGTAAATCATCATTGAATCCAGTGTATGGTGGAATACCACATTGTTGTAAATAGTTGACTGTTCAACAATAAAATGCCCCTACATTGCTGTGCATGACTGTGAGCAAGTGCAGAATCTGTGGCATATGCAAAATAATAGTAATGTATGGTACTGAAATGTTACAACTCAACAGTAATGTTACGGTAATGTTGCATTACTGTAATGTTAAAACACAAACATATTCATATATGTTCATATATTCAAACGTAACAGTCACAAACATCAAAAATCAAACTGCAAATGACAGATCCACATCCCTAGAGCATAAAAAAGGTAATATTGATTATAAGACCTTACAAAAATTGCTCAGCTCTAAGATTTTTGGTTTTAAGACAGACAGTCACAATTCAAGGAATTAGTTTTGAAATATTCCATTACCATTTAAACCCTAGTACGTAAGTAAGATTCTATTTGTCAGCTTAACATATGACTTACATAGTGTGATAATACTAGTTGTCCTTAATCTCACAAACATTCACTTGTGTGTGTGTGTGTGTGTGTGTGTGTGTTTCTGTATGTGTGAGAGAGAGAGACAAAGTATACGTACAGACTGTGACAGAGTGAGAGAGAGAAAGAGAGTGAGAGAGAGAGAGTGAGAGAGATACTGTTATATTACTGTATGTTGCATATTATGCTGTTACATCTTTCTATGTTATTTCATGTTCTGATGTTTTCTACAGTATGTTTCTGCATTGTACATGCTTTGGCAACAATGTTTCATTTTGAATGGACATGCCAAAAGGCATATATAATTGAATTGAGAGAGAGAGAGAGAGAGAGAGAAAGAGAGAGAGAAACATAGAGAGAGAGGGGGCTGTGTGAGTTTGAGTTCATTTAGGCCATTGCAGTAAAATCTATGTGATTGAGAATGGGTTATAAAATCAACAACTCTGCAGAAACAATGTGTGTGTGTGTGTGTGTGTGTGTGTGTGTGTGTGTGTGTGTTTGTGTTTGTGTGTGCATGCGTATGTGTGTGTACGTGTGTATGTGTGTGTGTGTCAGTAGAGGGAGCATTCAGTGATGGCGGGTGGGCTGGAATTGTTTTTTGCATGTGAAAGAGCTTGTGCTTCTTAAGGGATTTGATAATTATGCTATGCTTTACAGTAATCTCTAAGCAAACTGCACACACTTCAAAAAAATAATTTAAAATGTCAAAGGTTCATCTTTGCCTTTATGCAATCATGCACTACCACAGCAAAAGGAAGTGCATTTACCAAAGACCTCATGATCAAAATGAAAGTCCTTTTCCAAAGAAGGCGGTGTTATATTATAAGGTGTTATAATGTGCCAGATTGCACAACCTGTTTCAATGACGAACAGTTCATGTTTATATACATTAACATATGCAATGATGCTTTAGTAACAGGGCAGAACTTCAAATTGTGTGTGATACCTTATTTGCACCTGTAAACAGCTTCTGACTATTTTGCATCAATTCTTTCTATATTAAACTCAGTAACACCAAAGCTATTCCTATCATGCTATGGAAATGGTTGATGGCTTTCAAATGTTTGTTAACTTCTCAGATTATCCTTAATGGTCACCTTTGGTAATTCACTGTTGTTAACATTAATTCAATCAAATTAATAATTGGTTATAATAATCATTATAATCATTTATATAATACATTCTAATGGTTTTCTGTATGTGTTTTCTCAAGAGGATGTCAAGTATTGTTCAGAAGCTATAGATCCACTTGCATGTACACAGCGCCATGCTGTGGCCAATTAAAGAAAAAATAGTCTACACATACCAAAAGTTTTTACAATTTTTTACAAATTTTAATTTAAAAGTAGATTATTTACAAATTGCAGTCATATAAACAATAGAACATTACTGGACAGAAATGTAAACGGAGACACATCTTGACAATTGCTATTGAATGTTATTGAGTCAATTCGGTCTTACAATTTTGGCCAGATTCCTAATCTGCAGCCTTCCTTTAATTCTAATAAATAAACTTTAATTCAACTGCTGTACCTGTGGTGTGAGCAAAGCATGATATGTATTTGGATATGAGTACTGGGTAGTTGTTGCGAACCCCACCTCAAGGCCAGACAATAGCAGGTAGTTGACCACTTCATCATGGTCAGTCATCTCACCAGTCTCATCATTCCATGCAGCTGACCACATTGTCATAGTAACAGGCTGAGGACTACCTATCACTATATGTGGCTAACCATGTTGTCATGGTAACAGTCTGAGGACACCCCCCCCCCCTCCAAATCAGGCCAGGTCAACCCAGGTCACCACAGGCCAGGTCACTGCATGCATGTGAGCACATCATCATGGTCCCAGTCTAAGGACTCTCCATCACTGCAAGTAGCTGACCACGTCGTCATAGTCACAGTCAGATGACTCGTCCTCCGCATCTGGGGGCTCCATGCTCACGGGGGAGTAGATAGGGGAGTCTTCTCCACTAGAGGGGCTTTCTACCGCCACCCCTGAACAGAACCAAAGATAGATAGATAGATAGATAGATAGATAGATAGATAGATAGATAGATAGAGTAAGCATTTAAAATGTTTAATTCCTAGAGAGGCCTGAGATCTAGTTAAATGGGTAGGAGTGCTTCAGTGCCCAGACATGTGAATATGGCTCTTTTCTAGTTTAGATTTGTGCCAGATTATGTAAACTTGATAGTCCTTTAGTAAAAAATTTAAAGCTGCATAAAAAGTTGTGTTTTATTACAAAAGCCAACTTACACTTTACAATACTTGCATATTGACTGACCACATATTTTGGTCACTTGTAATCATTTTATATTCAGATTTTTGCTACATTGGACTTGTTGACCAATTGTAATTGACCAATCATTTAAGACTGATCAACTACAGTATATTGGGAAAGTTAATTTGCAGATATCTCAAATTTGCAAACATTAAATAATGTTGTATACTGTGCATTTTATGTAATATCAATCAAACTACAGTTAGGCCATTTCATTTCAGTAAATAAACAAAAAAAGGTGCAATATAAAAATTATTTATGAATATTCATCCAAATAAAAGACATCTGTTTCTGCTAATAAACTTTTCACTTCCACATTTGTAAGTACAGCTCAGGTCCTCTGGGGTGAGAGGTGTGTAGTGGTTAAACGGTCCTCTCTGTATAGAGGTCATGGTTCAATTGTGAATGTCCTTATCTACCCTGGCTGAAATTGTGTGTTGCTGTGAGCAGGCGTCTGCGATCTCCTGTATGGTTTCCATTATGTAGCAGGAAGTCATCTGTCTGGTCATAAATTGGTGCTTCTGAGAGACAACAACAGAAATGTGGAAGACAACCTGCTGTCAAGAGGATTCATTTTTGAGCAAGATATTTACAACAATGTTAGTGACTGTTTTTACGTTTATGTTTATGGTGTTTATGGTGTTTATCCAACATTACACAACATTAGAATAACTAACAACAACAACAACAACAGTGTCTGTATCAGTTTGTAGTAAAACATTTAAAATAAAATTTAATTAATGATAATCCTAATAATGATGACAATTTTCACAATAACAATAACTTTTCACGGCATACGTTGTTTTCAGAACAATGTGAGTGATTGTCTATCACTCCAGATTGTGGTAGATATGTTACTTCCTCTAATAGTCATGGGAAGTGCCGAGCCATGAATAATTTGTTAACATTTGTGTCACCAGCAAACCCTTTCATACTGAGAGACTTACAGTATAGATAGGTTGGACATTTGTATCCACATATGCTGCTTATTACCAAGGCCAAGTTGTTGAACTAAAATTATACACCCTGATAGCAGCAATAAGCTTTGCTGTGAGTGAGTTTAACTTAAAAAGGTTAATGTATGCAATTGGCTCATTCACTCCCTGCACTCTCCATCTCAAGCTGATGTGTGGTGAGTGTTCTGGCGCATAATGGCTGCTTTGCATCAACTAGGTTGGTGCTACACATTGGTGGTGGTCAGTGAGGTTTCCCCTTTACTGTAAAGCACGTGCCGAGAAAAGCACTACATAAATGTAACGTGTTGTTGTTGTTGTTGTTGTTGTTGGTGTTGTTGTTGTTGTTGTTGTTATTATAGCAGGTGTGTTGATCTGACCATATCCCATCTAAATCAATCACCAAAAGTAGCTGCCAAAAGTAAGAAGAAGGTACAGTAGGAGATAGTGGCTGTAAGGGTGAGCGTCTCACCTATGTCTGGTAGTGCAGAGCTGGCGGCTCCTGTGTTCTCATAGCATTCACCAGAGGAAGTGCTGGAAGAGTCAAAGGAATCCACTGCCACACAGAAGACAAGTTTAAGTCAGTTTATATTTGCTTCTTTCAATAATGTAAACAATAAGCATTCATGTTTAACGTAATGTTAAACAGCAAATTAGATTTATATTTTTTATTGCTGTGTTTTACATTTGTTTCTTTAGTTTTGTAAACACCAAGCACTTGTTAGGCTCAAACCTATTAAACCTACTAACATCAGCAGTAAACACGTTGAAAATAAATATTATACGGAATATGGAAAAGTTACAACAAGGTATGCAAAATGAATCCTAAACCATGACAGTCCACTGAAAGTAAATGTGTTCTGTTACCAGTTACCTGTGCCTGCATAGCTTGTCCTGTTTGGCTGACAGTTGTCCACTAACGGGGGACCATAATACCCAGCATGCAATGTGGCCATGTCCTCAGGAGGGTTGCAAGCTAAAATAAGATTATAACCTCAGTGGAGGATATCACATCTAAACACGGTAGATAAAAATTACCACTGAAATGTATGATTCCAGGTTTCTTGTAAATGGGGATTTTAAGAATGTTTGTAGTCGTGATTAAAGTCATTGAAAGGTTCCAGTTTACTCACCTTCCTCTGTGAGACTGCTCATGTGTGAAACTCCTGCAGTAGGGGTTCTTCTTTCTGAGCTGTATTTCCGTGAATCTGCAGACAAAAAAACATAGATAAGAGCACCCATAAAATCATGAACAATCATAGTCAGTGGGTAGACATTTCTCCAACTCCAGTTGAAATGTCAGATGAATCATTTGCTTTAGAATATTTGTGCAGAAGAGAATGTAATTCAGTGTTAAATGACAGTGATGAATGTAGAATTCCAGTGTTATGTATGAGATTGTGTGAGAGATTATGTGAATGTGTGAGATTCCAAAACATCAGAAATTAAATGAATACAGTTAACCGCCCCCAGGCCTAGTAGAAATATAAGTATTTTCGTAGGAAAGTATTTCATCTGGTGACTTAAATTGAGGTGGTTCACTTTTTTGAATGTTTTTTTTTTTTTGAACAAATATTGTCAGTTCTGCTTTGGTTATGGGTTTTGGTACTGGTTTGGTTTAAGTCATAGTGTCGTTCTGCACTTCAAAATTCATCCCTTATTTTCATCTGTAATTATGACTCACCATGGCTAACTTCATAGTTTTCTTTCTGTCTTTGCTTTTGTACTAGATGTCTTATGATACATTCATCATCAACAACACTTGAGCTGACATGAAGACCAGCCACTCACTGCGGAAGGTGGAGAGAGGGTGGGCAAGCTCGACACTCAGGCTTCCATCATGGTCCGTGTCACAGGAAACCGAGCTGTCGATGCTGCTCTGGGGGTAATACGAAGGGGCCGAGGCACTCATCTCCACTGGACATAAGAAAGAGCAGAAACAAGTCAAGAGAATGTGTCTGCCAGCTCTTTATCAAAGCAAAGAAAACAAATAATTGAATGTATGAAATGCTGTGTCAGAGCATGCGTATGAGTCAAGCTGTGTGAACTGCGGAGTAGGGTGCACACAACAACACTAAGGTTGTGGGGTCGATGCAGGGCACAAACAAACGGATAAATATGTGTATCTACCTGCTAAGTATCTACTAGATGTAAATGTGTTCCTTTGCACTTTGCCTGATGCAAATGTGTAATCCGGCACTGTCTGACTAAAGTAACACAATGTAGGAATTCCCCTCGTCACTTTTCAACCCACTGGGTATCCACTAAAGGGGTATTCAACTCATCAAAAGGGTCATGCTCCATGCTCCATGTTACATAGTGCAATATCAAGCTCAGGGCGTGCATTGACAACATTCTCCTTCTCTGCCAACATTCTATTTGTAAGTCAGGATGGCAGCAAAATGAGTTTGAAAACGTATGTAAAAGAACTACATTGTGATTCTTTAATGGACTGTAAATGTTTAATGTACTGTACCCGAGTGATTGGTGTGGTCTGCCTCGAAGTTGTTGCTGATGACGTTGACCAGGTCGATGCCGTCTCTGTAGACATTCTCATGGCGCTCACCTGAGCTCTGAAGCTCACGTGTTTTCCGTTGAATCAAAAGCTCTGTCAACGGCACAAGTTTTAGTTTAGCACAGCTCAGATGAAGGTGCATACAGTATTCTGTTTGAGTGTGAAGAAGTTCTACCAAGTACAGTTCAACATAGAGTATGAGCATAGTGAAATGCCGTAAATGTGTGTTGAATCAGAGCCAGATCAATTGGACTTCAAACAGGAACATTTTTATTAAATTTTCCAAAGCAACTTACATATGTCAATTATGTTTGTAAGGTATGTCAATTACAAGAACATTGTTACATTGTCCCCGGAGCAACTCAGGGTTACAGTAAGCACCTGGCTCAAAGGCACAAGGGCGGAAGCCGGGAAATGAACCCACAACTTTTCTGGCTGTTGCATGCTAGCCCAGCTCCTTAACCACTACGCTACTAACGCCCATGCTACGCTACCACATATGAGAAAAAATATCACCCACTGTCTTGCCTCCTGTGTCGGCAGCAGATGATGATGTTTGCAATCAGGGCGATGAGGAGGGCTGCCGATAGAGCCACACAGGCCAGCTGCTCTGGAGAGAGGGTGATCAGTGGCTCACCGGCCCTCACCGAGACTGTGCTCGCATATGGAGAAACATCTGGACAAACAAAATTAGAGAAATGATAGTCACAGTTCATCATAATAAGGTCATGTGATATAACTAAACAGCACATATACAGAAATATACATAAACAGATAGATGATCACAGAATACAGAAAAAACAAAGAGTCAGGCATATCTACTATAGACAACATAAAAAAAACATTAAACCTAAAAATCTTTTATATTCTTAAGCAGATGTTTGACATGTCATTTAGCAAGGCATATATGGTTTGAAGCCCTTTAGAGAAACGAGCTGTGGTATTAGTGCAGTCTTGCCTTTTGATGTTGTCATCGTCGTGTCCAGAGTAGGGGTTGGAGGCAGCCCAAGAGAGTCTGAAAGCAGAGGAAGGGAAAGTGTATTCAGATATCTGACTCTAATTTATCATTTGGCATCATGGACAGTCTTTTTGACGGCCTTGGGACCAGACAGGGGATAAACATAAGACATAAAACACAATACAAATACACAACACAAATAGGATGCATACCGTATTAATTCATTAATATTAATTTATTTGTAGGCCTATAAGGGTATTTAAAATAAGCTTGAACCAAGCTTTATAACATTTGCACCTGTTTCCACAAATTTCAGTTAAAACTTGTATTTCAGGATATGACCCAAAAGTAAAACAATATGTGCCAAGGAAGAAATCACTAGATTTTCAACTTGTTTCAACACTCACTTGAGCAAATTAATCCTGCGGCTTTTGAGTCAGTGCAAAGAACTGGGCTGTTGGCAAATTCTTGACAGTGCCACAAACTAGTGTGTTTAGGATAACACACATAATACCACTTGGTGCTATTGTCGTGGGTGAACTGCGGATTGAATGCAGAAAACTGGACAGCTCTCCCACAGTTTAGCATTGAACACACAATGTTGGCTTCTTCCTTGGCCCAGCAGGTATCACACACAGTTCCCCATGTCCCATTTCGATGGATCTCTACCCGACCTGAGCACCGATCAAGACCTCCTGACAGCCTGACATCCTTAAACTCTACAATAAGGTGAGAGAAGACAACAACTTAATGACAAGATGAAAATTATTGTAATTATTATGGCTCTGCCAACAAGAGCCCCACAAAACTATTTGTGTATAGTGATCATGCTACTGCATGAGCTGTAGCAGTTATACTGTAAAGTGTCTTGAGTTGTTATTGTTACAGTAAAATATCATTTAATTAAAATAAATACATAAATAACTGAATAAACAAACAAACAAAATGTATAAAATAATAAATACACACACACGCAACTGCCCGTCTGTCCTTTTTGACTGAGATGGCCCTTCCAAGAAATAAAAATACATTTCAGGGATTAAAGTTATCGCTTTGACAAATATCCGTCAATTTATTTCCGTAGAGGACACGCGTCTTGTTGTACAAAAAAATAACTATCGCGGTTCTCCTGCCTCTGTCATTCACGCATTCTCATAGAAAGCGAAAGTAGCCTCTGCTATGCCAGAGCGCAGATAGGTGGCGCGTCCTAAATGTCCGCTGGAATAGTGATGTGAGTCGACGAGAGATGTCTAGGGATGTGACAGGTGAGCTAGAGGAAACTTTGAGAATTCAAAATTCAGATTGTGTTAGAAAAAAGCGTTGACAAACCTCTATTAGTGCAGCTATGTAGCCTAAAAGCAGCTCCTTCCAATGTTGTTAACGTGAGCGATATTATAAACCACTTGCATTTTTGCATGTGAAAAATTAGACATGTAGCCTAGGCTATATCGAGTCTATTTGATGGAGAATATGTGAAGTTTGAACCATTAAGATGGGCAAAAGGTGAAGCAAATAGGCAGACGTTATAGGCCTAACCTGAAGGCTAATGAATAACTTTAGACAACAGGTGTTCCTAAACTGGCAGCATGGGGCGTTCAGAAACGAAAGCTGATGATTGACAGGATACTGCTGCTGTCTTAAAAATAAAATAAAAACTTTCTAAATAGCCTCATCTGGAGTGTCCCTACAGAGCACAGTATAACATGTAAGATAATGTAAACACTGTTCTGACAACATTAGCCTATTCGTTTAGACAAACTAAACAGCAGAATCTGCATAGGGTGCAGATTAAAACATTTGAAATCCATTTTGCAAACCTGGTCTATTTTTAATTTAACAATGTCTGAAATATTGTTTGTCTCAAACAAGTTTATTTATGGTTTGGTCCAACAAAGACAATCTTAACATGGGCTCTAAAAGGCTCCTGGGCTGGTCTGTGGTAAAAGTGTCAAAGGCTGAAATTACTAGCAGTGCATATGAATAAACCATTGTCTGAGTAAGCTATTAAGATAGAATATAGCCTAAATTTCTTGTCAGCTTTTAAGAGTAAGCTATCAATGCACACAAAATGAGTAGGCTAATCTATCAGGGCTCAGGCATAGGCCAGACTGTTTAAGTTCTGAAAATGGGCTGGATATAGGCCAGCCATCTTCAAAAATGTCTGATAACCTTATATGGTACAGATTTTGTCTTGGCTTTAAGCTCTGAACAATGTCCAAACCAAAATGTCAAAAACAAAGAAAACTCAAAAAGATAGCAAACACCCAAATGATGTTACTGTAAAGAAAATAAATAGCCATATGTAATTTATTAATTTATATAATATTCTTTAACCCCCCCTTTTTTCCTTTAATCCCCCCTTTTTTCAGGAAAGAGCAATGACCCCTGAAAATTGTATTTATAAATTATTCTTTACCCCTCCAAAAAGCGGGGGGGGGGATTAAAGATTGCTGAATATGAGCCATACCTGAGCACACCACCCCAGCATCCTCCTTGTGTCCACAGTCATCTGTGCCTCTCCGACCGGGACACTCCCATAAGTTCCCTTCATGGCCAGTGCAGTTCAGATTGTCCAATAGGATGGAGCCATGGCCTGGGCCAAAGCGACCATCTTGTCCCATCGCCATGACAGCGTAGCCACAGCCCAGCTGAGCGCACACAATGTTGGCGTCGTTCAGGTCCCAGTCATCATCACACACCGTGCCCCACTCCTCCTGCCATACTTCCACACGCCCTCCGCAACGATGATCTGCACCAACCAGCTGAACTTTACTATGTCCTGGAGTCAAAGGCGGAGAAGACAATGATGCATATTTATTCCCCTTTAAATATGCAACGATGCATATTTATTTCCCTTTAGGATGTTTTGTGACTTGTGTTAGTATGTGGTCATAGCAAGTTTAAATCCAGTTGTTTGCCATCTGCCCCTGGTAGCTTTATCTGATGGTAGATCAATATCAATATCAAGGAGTAAATTGTGGTCATTCCAGACTTTGTGAGGAAAAAGTGAGGAGTGAATTGTGGTCATTCCAGACTTTTACTCTACAAGTCTATCAGGTATGATTGTATGGTAAATCTCAGCCTCATGACTCTTATTATTAGTATATCACTGCTTTACTTCTTACCACATATGACTTTGGTCAAGACTTTACAGTCATTGGCCACCACCTCTGAGCAGTTCTCCAGTCCTGTGTGACTGACTTGGAGGCAGTGAGACAGACACGTGCTGTTGGGCGGTGCCGATGTCTCACTGAAACGGTCCACTTCTCCGCAGTTCAGGGACTGGCAGATCTGCTGTGTGAGGGTCAACCTCAGCTCCTGGGTCAGGGTGACATTTGACTCCATGTCCCTCTGTAGAGTCCAAGTGCATGTCTGCTTCAGCAAGGTCACCCGGGGATAAGCTGTTACGGATGTCAGGCAGAAAACTCCAGAGTTAGTCTAGTTAGAGCTAGAATATATTTAAGCATCCACTGCAGCACAAACTCCAATGTTACTAGTACTGCACACAACTGCCACAGCACTATCTAACACAAAGAGCACTAGAGTGTTTTACAGATATCCCTCTTCTCTTGTCAACCCCATGACAAATAATAAGATCTTAATGGAATGTTTTTATGATAACACATCTTCCCAAGTATTTTGCTCTACATCTGACTTGTCTGACAAGTAGCTGATTTAAATAAAATAGCATTTATGACACCCCTTCTCTTTTTTTCAAATACAATGGGCTAGATTATACCCCAGATACAGGCCATTGTTTTTTCACAGCAACCAGAAACTGATCTAGGATATCAGCTGCACCTGCAAAAAACCTTCAATATGAAGTGCAATCCGCTACAACAGAAAACCACATCCTGTCACTCTGCAGAACAATTACAGGGAGGTTTTCAGCAGGAGTAGGAGGTGAAAGCTCAACTTAGCCAATGGTTTAGTTCTGCACCAGTTATTGTACAATTCACGGTGCAGTTCAGATGCAGAATCATTCAGTAAATTCAGAATGCGTCATAGGTGTCATCTGCAGAAGCTGTTGCTACCGTTCTACTGCATAATAGTCTATTATTGTCATATTTCTTCCTCTCTGTGAAGTGTTTAGAGTGTTTCACTACAATAAAATGTGTCAGTTTGTCTTTAAAACACTTTTTAAAAATGTAATTAATTACTTACGTTCTTCCTTAGTCAGAGTTGTTACAGCAGTTGGACTGGTGAGATTCTGGTGTGCTGGAAAATATATATATTTTATAATATTTTATATATATATATATATATATATATATATATATATATATATATATATATATATATATATTATTCTTAATTAAAATGTAATCAAAATGTGCACCAAACATGTCTTGTGAGGTAATAAAATAGGTATTAAAAAGGTATCGCACACTCTGGCTCTATGTGTTTCTGTTTATTGTACTCAATATATAATATTGTATGCATATGGTAATATAATGTATAGTGTAATATGTTTCAGCCTTCATATTTTCTTAACATCACATCAAACTTTTTGTCACATTTATTACAGATATTAGAACTCAATGAGTAATATTCTATTCTTCTGGCCTGTGAAATTTTCAGTCTCAGACCAATGACACATGAGCCTCATCCCTGGTGGGAAGGATACTTATTGATGTTTTTGATCATTTAAGTCCACCAGTATTGTTCACTTATATTGTTAACAAACCAGATAAAGTGGTAAAGTGAAATAACAATTTTATCACTGACATGGTGTGGGTAATTGAAAACAATTCTGACAAAACAAAAAGACAAATTAGACAATTTACAGTTCGTATTAAAATGTAATTATTTATGTATTATCAATTGTAAGGTAGTCAATTTGTTATATGTAACAAACGAAAATATATATTTATGATGCTATTTAGAGACCCCATGCTGTACCATAGATAAATAAATACAGTAAAAATCATTGTTTTACCCCAGGGACAAGAATGAAAAAGTATAGGTATACGATGAAACCAAGTAAGGGTATTTATCTATGAATGAAACATGTTACATCATTGCCACTCAGGACTATAAAGGACTATAAATTGAGCTATTCCCACATAGGTTTTTGTGTTCCTACTAGCTTCCCCACATACCATTTTAGTCCTATGAAAATGACCAAAAAATGTGACCACACTTTTGTTTTATCATTAATATCTCCATGTGCTATCTCCATTAGTTGCAGATACTTTAAATATTGGCTCAAAATTAATTAAGTATTGCATATGCAAACAAAATACTGATTGATGCCATGTGGGTACTCAATATCACCAGTTTTGCATTTTGTTCCAAATAGGGCCTATATAAAACTAATGGGCATGCAGTACACATTTTTAATGATCCAATCATACTGAGAACATGTTTGGGCAAGCTAGGAATAAAGTTTTTTACGATATTAATGTCCAAACATGGCCTCCATGATGAGACATTTTTGAGAGTGTAAAAGTTATGACAAATCACGGGTGAATTCTTTTTCAAAAATGTTGAAATGGAACAAAAACATTTTACAGGTCTTAGTTTTGGGACCTAAACATTACTGTAGATGGACAAACTTTAAGCAAAATCTGAGATGGTGCAGCAACCATTTTCCTGGACTCTGTCTGATTTTATATGGAATGACCAATTTATAACTCATTTGTCAACAGTATAAAAGCAGTATTCAACAGAATGAATAATGCTGAATGATGTATAACTCAAGAAAGCATAACAGTCTGAAATCATTATAATTAGGTATCTAAATATAATTTTAACAGTATCAATAGCAACGTCCCTTACACCATCATATGAAGTATCACAATGAACTTGTGCATATATCTCTGGATACACATTTAGCATTCAACAAATTCATTGGTGTTTTTTCTAGAATATAAAAAAACAATTTGTTGACCTTACCTCCATATCTAAGGATCTGGAAGAACATGATTAATTTCAACAAATACATCCTTTTCTGCTAAAAACCTGACATGAGCAAAGTGCGAGGAGAAAGAACGCATCGAGCAAGGAAACAAAATGACAGTGGCATTGTTTTTTTCAACTGCAGTTTCCTGTGTCTCTCCTTTTGTGTCGTGTGATGGTATTCTAATTTACATGCTTGTGGTTTCAGAAAGATTCTGTGTACGATTGAGAAGTTTAGTTTCTCTAAACAGGTTTTAGGGGAGGATATAGTGATAATCACAATCAGAAGCACGGCTCCTACAAAATGTTTATAGCCTGTATGTAAATGATGTTGTAATGACTTATGTTTGAGGGGAAACCAGTGTTGCAAATGTAACCGGGTGGACTTCTGCGTTGTGTTGTGTATTCATAAAGTTGACCCAAGCGAGCACTGGATACTGTCACAAAGCTTTATTCTGCAATTTGCACAAAAACACAGCCAAACAACCGTGGTGAGTTCCACAATAGCTCTTTCAACTCCTCCCTCAATATACATATTAAACAAGCCAAAATGCAAAAATGCATTTAAAATAAAGGATAAAAACATAGCACCTGCACACAAGCACAGCAAAACAACCGTGGCGAGTTCCATAATACATCATTTTAACTCCTGAAGTTCACACAAGCCAACTACTGTGTGGTAATGTGCTAA
Organism: Alosa sapidissima; assembly: GCF_018492685.1. Lineage (NCBI taxonomy): Eukaryota > Metazoa > Chordata > Actinopteri > Clupeiformes > Clupeidae > Alosa > Alosa sapidissima. The sequence goes on from NC_055977.1 coordinate 14,188,097, forward strand.
TCCAGCTATATAGCTGAAGCCACACACCACTGTAGGGCTAGTTCTGGCATGTAGCTACAGATAACATGTAGGGGAGAACGGGGTTGGTTGTCACATGGGTTGGTTGTCACATTCATCAGATCTCACTAACTAAAGGGTGCTGTTAGAAACCATTGATAAATGTTCAGAATTGGGGACAGAGTTCACCTAAAAGGATATTTCAGGAGTAGGAGGCATAACATTGAAATAAGAGGACTGAACTGCTTTTTCATGTGAAAATGTAAATATCAAACACTTTGCTAGGTTGCTGATTTCAATGAAATTAAACTTTTTACATTTATTTTAAGAATATCTCTTTTTTTCCCATTTTGCCCATTGAAATAACATAGTGACAACCAACCAACATTTGATGGTTCACATCTTTTGAACAGGATAAGCTTGAGCTGAGTAAGGGGACTTCCTGTCCTGACACTTTCCATTACACATTGAAAGGGAATCTATTAAGGATACCGTTACATTTGTCTGAATACAGACAATATAAGGTGACGCAATCTTATGGATGACTTTATTTAATATTAATATTTAACAGATTGTTTATAATGCTGCAAACACGCAACATACCTCCCTCCATATAGATATTAAACAGACAAGAGGAAGGGGGATACGACAAGGGGGGAGAGAAGGGGCTACCAGAGACCCTTACTAGCACCATCAAAATAAAAGAATAAGAGTAAAACCACATGATTAACTAGATCTATTGTGCAATTATAATGTAATAATGTATGACATACGTATAAAGTCTAACCTGTTCAGAAATAGTTTCAATAGCTTTGACATATTTTGCTGTGGACAGCTGAGACCACTGGATGGGGAACAATACAGGCTACTGAATTACACATAGGCTACTGGGTTTGTTTGTGTGTGTGTGTGTGTGTGTGTGTGTGTGTGTGTGTGTGTGTGTGTGTGAGAGAGAGAGAGAGAGAGAGAGAGAGAGAGAGAGAATGAATGCCCAACTAAGTGTGTAGGCATGTTTTTGTGTGAAATCTAATCTAAGTTAACCAACAAAACTGGCTTTTACATTTAAATTATTATAATTGATTACATTCATCTTTCTTATATTATGTAACCAGGATCTATCTGTATATTGACTTCTACAAAATATAGGTCAAGTTCATATCCTCAAATGGCCTCCCTTCAAAGTGTAAGTGTCATATTTATGACAGCAGGGGGCGACGTGTGCTTTAAGGGAGCCCTTATTAAAACTTCTTTGAAGGGAGACAGATCCGTGTAAAACCTCCGCTTTAAAGTCTCTGTAAAAAAGAAAGGGGGAAAAAATCCAAATCTGTTACTGCCATGAGGCTGTCTGGCAGGTGCGCAGTTATGTGATAGTGGTAGAACTCCCAGGCAGGCTTCTCGATACAGATTATTTTCAGTTGTCATATCAGAGAATATAAGCCTATCTACATTTTAACGACGTTTTCAATGCTATGGCAAATGATATGTATTATTTCCAAAACGCATAACATGCCAGTAGGAGATAGCATACGAATGGAATGATTGACCACGTGTGGAGCAGTAGTTGCTACCTCTAGAATCTTTGGTTGCCACTATGTAGCGTTTGTTTACGTTCTGCTAAAACGCACGTGGCCGATGTGTGTGCTGCTCCTATTGGCTGATACACAGAGAAAACTCCTCCCAGTTGAGGAAATGCAACAGGACTGTCGAGAGAAAACTTTGTCGGGGACCGGGTTGATATTTATTATCAAAAGATATCGTATACATTATCAGAAACACACGCTTACTTATTTGATTGCCAGGACATTATATTCAAGTTCGATGCGACGTGCTTTAAATTCAACCGGGAAATAATCAAATACATTTAAATCAACAATTCAGTTGCTATAGTGTTTTTTGTCAGAATCGGGTGCTTTGAATGAAGAAAACACACATTTCTGTCCTCAGACATCTCAAAATAAGTGTCATATTTGTAAATAATCTACCATTGCAAAAACGCTGCGGCGGAATCCCAGAAATTTAAAAATTGATCTCAGAATGCACACATGCGCATTGGCAACTGTGTTACGATATAAGTTCTTGGCGCCGGCGCGAGCTTGGACACATTCATTCTGCAGAACTACCGGGTAAGAGACTGGCTTATGTCCTGGCTTGGTGTAGTTTATAAGCAGTCTTTATATTTGATATGTGTGACCTGTTATCATTGACCAGTTATTACTTAACTTTCAATTGTTATGCATTTGTAGTGCACACATATCTGACGTCTAAATAATTTGGAACATATAATCAACCCAAGACTGGTAGCAAAATGGCTAGGTAGCATTGGGATTGGTAGTTTCAGATGGTGTGATAAACTTCTCGTTTATGAAAAGATCGATTGCTATACATCCATAACAGACCAGTTCGCATTTTCCCATGTGTATTTGGAGAACTTGGAACATTACTGTATGGACTTGGCGCGTTAACTTTGCAAAATTACGCTAATCTTTTGGAGGGAGAAGTCAGCATGTGTAATAACTACATTCAGTGAGCTATGTCCACAACAATTTACCAGTAATATCTTAAGTTATGCCATTAATCACTCAGAATGAGTATTTTATAATATTGATGCAGCGGAGAGACAACAATACTTACATAATAAATATTTGCATTTCTATGTCGTCGACCGAGCTAAGCTTTACTTACAGTTCGACTTCCAGTGACCGCTCTTGAAAAATTGGCGCGTGTGTGGATTCTCTAACAAAAAAATCGAAGCTTTGCATATTGCTACATGCACCAAAGTAGGGGTAGTTTTAGTGTGCAAAGTCAACTCTTTGGATATTGACTGTTATTTTGCACCGTCTAATTGTCGAATATGTATACATTTGTCATTTGTACAGTAGGCTTGTAGAACAGGAAACTAGCTAAATCACCCCATTGTTGAAAGCGAAGGTGGACAAGAAAAAAACATCGCCTTATGTTTAAGTTAGCTAGTTTGTGCAATGACCGTATTCTTCTGCTTTTAATATTTCAGGAACGTCAAATTCAGCAACCTTAATTATTTGTAAGCAGAAATGACAAGACGAAGGTAAGCTTGATTGCTGCGCTGACATGTTAAAGTTTACGTTAGCTGTTGAAAAGTTGCAGGCCTGACGTTGTGCCTGATCTGACGCATGTGGTTAGTCCAATTAAATATAGATTACCCTTGTTCTGTGTTGTAGTGGTCGCCTCCAATCCAAATCCGAAAGTGTAACGCCACAGTCAAGGAAAATGACCAGAATGAGAAGAGAGGTTTGTATCCATTCAGACATTGAAAATTTAGGTTATGCAATTTTGGTGTGCTATCTTTTTGTTACAATGGGATTAATTGAAATGTGCTTATTTTACAGCAAGGTTACAAAAAGAAAACCTCAAAGAGACAAAGTGGTGATGTGCAGGTAAAGATTCCCAAAATCTACATGTTGCCAAATGATATTAGAGCCAATACCCATGGGCAGCCATTTTGATCTCTCGGCCACTGTCCAATGTCGTGACCCATGAGTATTTGTTGACTAGAATTTACCTACCATCATACATGTATGCATGATATAATTGTGCTGCACTGTAGCCTTGTTGCCTGCTACAAATGTTATGGTTTAATTAAAGTACACCTTTGCTAAGTGGCATGGCCCAAAAGACCATAAGTAAACGGCTTCCATTGTACCATGATATATTTCTAATTGTAACCCATTTCAGAATCAGCGGGCTGAAGAGGAGTCATGCAGTGATTCCCCAATGATTGGGATTGAAACCTTAAATGAAATTGTGCTACCCTCACCTCTTCCTACTCTTAGGTTGGTCCATGTAATTACTTCATACACGTGGCTATGCAATGTGTGCAGTGTGCAATTTGAAGTAAAGCTCAAGGTGTATATATTTTTAGACTGTGTGTGTTTGTGTGTGCCAAATGAAACCGGTTTGCATGTAGTTTAAAACCTCTCCCTCCTTTCAGCTGGGGCTGCTCAGAAGATGTGTGGGTGAAGATGTTGAGTAAAGACCTGAAGTACCAGCACAACAAGAGCCTCACTGAGCGCCACCCCAGTATACTGCCCAAGATGAGGGCCGTCCTGCTTGACTGGCTTATGGAGGTTTGTAGGCAGAGGAAGCAGAAGACTATTCACCACATACCATAGTCACAAGCCATGAGCAGTGGAGTGGAAAACAATCTCAGATTAGTCAGAAATATTTAAGATATCAGACCAATTTGATCAAAGCCATGATTGAAGCCATCAGACATTTAGATTTCCTCAATTCAATCTTTTTTCTACCAGTGTTCATTTGTGTAGCACTATTAACAAGTGACATTAACTCAATGTGCTTTACGGAGCTCAGCCTTCTCCTGGTTATGGAGATCTTGGAGCACAGTTACTGTTCTCAGTACGTGTGCAACATTCTGGGCAGGTTACTCGCATTTAAATGAAGCTGAAGAGCTAGCACTGTTTGGGGAACTCTGACTTTAAGATGGTAGTTTGGAGCATGTCTATTTAGCCCAATTGGTATGGTATTCACTGCTCTCTATTTTTCTAAATGTCCAGGTTTGTGAAGCGTATATGCTCCATCGACAGACCTTCTACCTTGCACAGGACTTCTTTGATCGGTATATGCTGACCCAGGAAGGAGTTGACAAGAATCGCCTCCAGCTCACAGGCATAACGGCTCTTTTCATTGCCTGTAAAATAGAGGTAGATATACAGAGATGGATGGATAGATAAATAAATACTCTTATGTAACCATTGCTCAGATGGCTATAGTTTAAAATGGGAGTGGTGCTATTGCAAATGTGCTGTCAGTGTAATGTGCTATAAGAAGTAATTTAATTGCTTGCCCTTGCAATTCTTGTTCCTCTTTACTTGTGGTGCAAGGCTCATAGGCTGGAAAAAGATCTATAGAACAAGCATAGCATATACTATTAGACACCTTTTTTAAAGTACCAGGCTTCAACAGTTTCTCAGTAGCTATATCATGTTGCTCAGTTTTTCCCATTAGCATTGAAGGTCCACAATAGCAATAACAGTGGAGGTCCACTTGTGTGTGCACAGACGCGTGCACGCGGACACACACACACCATTGTTTAATATTGAACTCTTTTGAATTTTCAGGAAATTAACCCGCCAAAGCTTCTGGAATTGGCCTACGTCACAGATGGGGCTTGTTTTGAGGAGGAAATCCTTCATATGGAGCTCATTATGTTGAAGGTAAGGTTCTTTCATCAAATAGACTCCAATGCTATAAGAACTGCAGATCAGGCCTCTAGTAATATTGTCACTTTTAGCCACTTAAAGTACTTGGTGGCCTGTGACTGGTTTTTAATTGTGTATACCCTTAGACACCAGATTGTTCTTTTAAAACTAGATCAACGCTTCTTTTTTTGATGCACTCTGATTCAGAAATCTGTAATTGGTTGGTTCTGATTAAATTGGATCGCTTATGTGCATGTCTGTGTGTTTGTATACATTTTGAACTTTGGTGAACTCTCCTTAAAACAGGCCTTAAACTGGGACCTGTGTCCTGAAACGGTGATCTCCTGGATGAAGCTCTACCTCCAGATGGCATCTCTGTATGACCAAACCAACCTCCTCGTTCCGCAGTTCTCCACGGAAACATACTTAAAGGTCACACAGGTAGAGAACACGGACACATTTTTGTGTATAAAAGCATACTGAATGGCTCTGAAACCCAGACCTCGCTATGTCGAGATATAGCCTAGCGGCAAAGAACGTGTATGAATGAATGTGTAAGAATTAGAACCTTTTGGTGAACCAGTAAAACCAGTCGTGCCTTCCTCCTGAGCACTTTTTTCCCCCTCCACTACATATTGAGCTATACATTATTTGTCCGTTAAAAATGATTCTCTCCTTCTGCAAAATTGGAGTCAAAACTTGTGTGTTTCTACGCAGAGTAGTAATAATCTTCTGTTATTCAGCTCTTGGACTTGTGCATCCTTGATGTGAACGCTCTGGACTTTCCGTATGGACTGCTTGCTGCTGCTGCTCTGTGTCACTTTACTCCTGTAGAGGTCGTCCAGAGGGTCTCTGGTAAGGACCCTAGTTATGCCTGTTGTGTTAAGAAGATGCTAGTTGTAGTTATTGCTTAAGGTCTGAGAGAGGTTTATGTCTACCCACTTGACATAACATTTCTCCACCATAACATTATGCACATTTTAAAATGCTAAGTAGCTTCACTTTACTTGACTTAAGTCTAGCATGAAGCAAATCTTTCTACATTACTCATGTAGAGTTTCCAGCTGGTCTGTATTACTAGTGTAGCAACTTATACTTACAGATGTGGTAGAGGTTCCTGTGGTGTGTGTGTGTGCACATGCATGTGCGTGTTTGTCTTTGCAATGTGTATTCCCAGAATCAAACTCTGCGACTGTGCCCGACATGCATCTTGGGTTCTCACGGTCTTGGAAGTCATGGGAAAAAAAATATTTATTTTTGATTGAGCAAAAATATCAAGTAATTGCTTGTAATTAGCAAGCACATGGGGACAACTAGGATTGGCCAAGAAAGTGCTGCACATATATTCCGACAAGGCAACATAAGTTGCCCAAGTTCTGTGAGTAATGCTGGGTTTAATTAAAGTACCAACTCTATGCTCAGGCCTCACCTGGGATAAGCTGCTCCCATGTGTGGATTGGATGGCTCCGTTCGTGGAGACAGTGGTTGGATACGCAAATGTTCCACTTAAACAGTTTGAGAGGGTTCCTGAGGACGACTGGCATAACATCCAGACACACGGCAGCTACCTGAACAAGCTGGTGAGTCTTGATTACAGCAATAAGCATTTGGGCTGAGCCTTCATTTTAAACCAAGGGTGAGCAGGTATTCCAGGATGGGCTGTTTCAGTGTGTGTAAACTTATTGTATGTTTTTCATGTATTGCATTGTTTGCCTTGACTGTAAAGCAGTTTTGATCACCCCATTTTTAAATGTGCTATAAAAACAAAGTGACTTGGCTGTAAAACACTACTTATGCAGCGCCACGTTCCCCATTCTCAATGTTCTCCCACATGTATCATAGCAACTCTATAGCTATCAATTAAAATAGTCACATTAGCAAAACCGTGTGTGTGTCTTCTGTATAGCTTCTGTATTGGACTGTGACTGAGTGCTCCCTGTGATGTGTATTTTCAGGATGAGGCCCAGCAGAGACAATTTGAGAGCTCGTTTGTTCCCCTCACCCCACCCGGCAGCTCTGAGAAAACCGCCTCGTCATCTTGAGACCAGACACATGCCATGCCTGCTCGGAAACGCAGTTCTTCTGTGACCAAAATGGGATTTCTTCCCCAAAAATTTCTGGAACCACTTGTTTGGAGAAGACCTAAAAATGTTGCTTCATTCTATGGAAATCAGTTGTATTTTTATTTTATAATTGTGTGTGTGTGGCATATATAAATTCATCTTTTGTTTTCTCCATTGGGATGGAAAACTGATGCATTATGTGAAACAGGTGTTTTCTACCTTGTAGTGCTCAAATATGAGCATAATATCATTATTTATTGTGACTCATCCCATAGTAGTTCCAATATGTGGTTTCAGCACTTGCTGGCTGTCTTAAAAGTGAAATTTTTTTTTTTTTTTGTTCTGTATATCACAAGAGAAGTTGGCTATATTTTTGTACATATTGTATTAAACAGTGTAAATGTTGGATAGTCATGAACTATATTGAAGTGCAAATAGCAATTAATTTAACTTAGCTTGAAATCCTTGAGCGCCCCATTTCTCTTTTAATATGTCAAGACGTCATCAGCTCTGGGACAGCTTCAATTTGTAATGTGTAAATATGTAAAAATGTTCATAGAATTGTGGACTTGATTGCTGTATTTATAAAAATGTTTATTCTCATGCCCAAATGAGAAATAAAAAAAATGGCACTAATGTACAAGACAGGTGTGTTTTTGAGCTAGAAGTAGAGCTTGGCCATAGCCTGTAGGAATTTCTTCTTTCTCTTCTGGGCGGCGAGCTGCAGCACATCCTCGGGGTTGCTGGCATTGAGCTCAGTCTGGCCAATTGCTTTGATCTGTCGGAGGGGGAAATCACATGCACACACAGCCCTTATTGATGTGTAGCACTGCTAATAAGAATGTATTGTATTTAAGCGTTTCACTTCAAGGCCAGAACATGATACAAATTCATGTCTTTACTAAACCATTTCTAAAGTAAATTACAGACAAAGAAAAGGTCACACCTGTCTTGGCAGTGATGTAAAAGGTGTTGCCCTCATTGTTCATGTTAACAGTCCAGAAAACATACTTTTCAGAGTTTAAATCAAATGAGTTGTTGACCAGTTTTTTCTTTTAATATATATGCACTACCGGTCAAAAGTTTGTGGTCACTTAGATATTTCCATTCCACTCAATTATAGACAGACTACCAGCTGAGATCCGTTGCATTGTTTAACCAGGGCAGCAGTTTTCAGATGACATTGTGCTACCGTAACATAATTGTAAAAGGGTTCTCGACTCTTGTAGAAAGAAATATCATTTTAAAAGGCTAACTGAGAAAACATTGGAGAGCCCTTTTGCAATTATGTAAGCACATCATGTAATCTGAAAACTGCTGCCCTGATTAAAAAAATGCAACTGATCTATAATGGAGTGGGATGAAATTTTTTTTAGTGACCCCAAACTTTTGACTGGTAGTGTATATATAGAGAGGCCATCAAAAGGTTACTGAGCTTCATGTTTAACAGAATATGGGAGCCATCAAAACCACAGGATTGCAATTTGAGGGTATGGTGGTAAACACGAGTGTGTGAAACTGTGTGCTGGGAGAGCTCACTCTCACTCAACACCATGGGCCATGTGAGTCATTCAGCAGTTTGATGGTGTTTTATGCCCCCAATGTTGTCTTCCAGGCAGCGCTGCCACCATCGACTTAAAGGCCCCGAACCCTAACCTTAACCCATGCCTAACCATAGCGCCTTCCAGGCAGCGCTGCCTTGAAGAGAACATTGGGGGCATAAAACACCAAGAAACCATTCAGCAGTTGGAGGCACTGCATCACATGGAAAAACTTATATATAAGATATAAAACGAAGAGGCGTACTTACAGCTACTTGTCTTTTGTCTGTCTCACCCCTCTTATGATGGATATCTATGCAGTCTGGTTAAGGAGGAAGACATTCTTTGGGATCACCAAAAATACTAAGCAGTGTTGGCTCTTGTTGTCACATACAATCTCTTCATCAGGAGGCTTTCTATGAACATTTTTTTCAACAAGTGACCATCAAAGGTCAATACAATTTCCTGCAGTTCAAACAAGGATTGCTCAGTGGGCAATCAGAACTGAGACTGATGGATCGAATTACAATTATTAAATTCAATCCATACCTCTATAGTACGTCTATAGATCCATATTAGGAAAACAGGAAATAAAATGGCTCCGCCCATTCAAAATGGCTGCAACATTATTCGGCAATTTCTCACTTTCATAGGACAGCTAATTGTCATTCAATGCTAGAAAGGTCACAGAAGCAAGTTTCTGTAGTTACTTGAGAACTTAACATCAACACTTGCAGAGACTTGGGGCAGGAAGTTTGCATTTTGTTTCATGGTGATCAAAGCCTCAGTTTGAACTAGTCAGATTCATCCGTCTTCATTACCCTCAACCTTTGGTCCTGAGTGGTCTACTTAGCTGGGCTAAATTGGATTTCCCTGCAAAACTATGCCTTTGAGCAGAAGGATACGTGTGAGATACTCCAGAATGGTCACATCCCAGATGTAGTCGTAGTACGAGTCCATTCCGTCATGACTGAATGACAGGGGAGGAAAAGGAGTTGAGAGCACATTGTTAAAGAAGAAAAGTGTGTGAAGTGTTGTGTGACACTTGATTGACACTAAAGGTGTCACACAGAAACTCATTTGAAAAGCAAGACAAACTTTAAAAGATTGAAATATAAGGCCCAGTAACAAAGAAGAGAGTTCCTGCTCCCGTCCGATTGACTGCTACCCTTAACCCCAGCGTTAAGTGGTATCTCATAGTCCTTATGTAAGTGGCAGTGTATGAAGGGGTGAAGGTCTGTACCCGCTCTGCTCCTGCAGCGCTTTAAACGCCGTCATGTAGTCGACCTCCCTCAGGAACTGGCATAGAACAGCCACCTGGAGACAGAACAGGACAGGACAGGACAGGAGAGGAGAGGAAAAGGAGAGATCAGACGAGGCAAAAACATTTCAAACACAAGGAGAGGAGTACAAACAGAAGCTTAACTAACTAATGTATTTAACTTAAGTTCCTGACAGGGAAAAAAGGAGGAATGTGGTGTATGAGCTTGCCTGAGTGTGGCAGTTTAACAGAGAACAACACTTGATCATTCTCTTCAGGACCTACAAACAAACATACATGGGAAGTACATCAATATTTGTCAGAATGGTAACAGATTTACCTAGGCACTTCTAGGACACACAGAAAGACTTATTTGATTTACTTTTTTTAGTCAAATCCACCTGTAAATCCAACAGGCATTTTTCATTCAATATTTAACTGAACCCCTGAGCTCTGCTAGTATGACGTGTACCTGATCAGTGTAGACGTCAGGAGGAACGGCCTTCGTGAAGAAGTCTGAAGACACGGCCCCAGCCTGCAGGTAGTAATGCATGGCAGCTGAATACTGGCCTGTAACTACAGAGAGAAAGCAAACAAACAAATATGACCAATTACTCACTCAGTTAGACAGCCTGCAAATTCATCTTGCTTAGTTTCCAAGGAAACCTTTGTTATTCTGCAAACTGTCAAAAGGAAGACAGAACAGAACTTTCAGCAAGACTTGTGAGGTGTGAGCAATTTAGTTTGCCCAGCACTAAGTACAAATGTATGTATGCGCGCGTGTGTGTGTGTGTGTGTGTGTGTGCGCATGTATGTATGGGTATTGTGGTGCTCCAGAACTTGCCGAAGTAGATATCTGCTTGCGTGATGAGCCAAGATTGGTTGTTGGGGTTGAGGGTCAGGGCATAGGTCACCAGTTCCTTAACAGTCACAGCCACCGCCTCCACGTCAACTGCCTGCATGCTGGAGCCACATACACACACGCACATATATATACACACAAATGACCTTCATTGCACCATCCTCTTCTTCAAACCTGACATGACCATCACTGCCCTAACCTGCCGTTTTACTTGCAGTTTCATCACACTAATCACCACACTATTACATCTGTCAGATGGTAATGCGACGTGATTCTAAAATCAATAATCATAATCTACACTTTCACAACATTGATTTATTATAAATGTGTCATCCTCTTACACAACAATATGGGCTGAGGGCTATTTTGGGGACATGAAGAACTCATACATATAGTCATAGTTTTCTTTCTAGCTTGTGTCTGTACAAGAAGTGTTGAGTGTGAAATATGCATTATTTAACTTGCCCTTGTCGGTGTTTCCTAACCGTGCTGCAGCTCATACATACAGTATATCAATAAACTCTTCTTGTCCGTAATTGTGTGTGTCAGAAGTAACAGAAGTGTCAAGTTTGTTGCGGTGTGTATTATGTAAACTGTTTGCTAACAGTGCTGGTGGACTGGTGTGTGTGTACAGACGGCCGGACCATATGACTCACTTAGCCAGTGTGGACGGCCAGATGGACAGATGCTCAGCTGTCACCTCATTAACAATATCATCCTGGGGGGCACAGAGAGAGAGAGAGAGAGAGAGAGAGAGAGAGAGAGAGAGAGAGAGAGAGAGAGAGAGAGAGAGAGAGAGAGAGAGGAAGGGTAGAGGAAAAACATGGGGGGCCGAGGGGAGTGCGACAGACAAATTGGCGGGAGTGAGGGAGGAAGTGAGAGAAAGAGAGAGAGAAGGGAGAGGAAGAGAGCAAAGTCAGTCAACTGAACTGTCCAAAAACTATTCTGCTCAGTCACAGCAGGAATGCAAATTTTGGCAAAATATATACGGCCGCTTACCAACTGTCACTAGTTCATGATTAACTGTTTCCTTATAAGCCAAACAATCAAGATCCACATTAAAGAATTAAAAATTCAACATCTATGGTCAATAAAGCTGTTTTGAGGATAAAACAATCAAATAAATCAGCCTAAAATATCCCAAGAGTAAATATTCCCTCATGTTTAACACTGGTCACAGCTCATTCTAACTCATATTTTACGACTTGTATGAACAAAATAAAATCACGGTCATAACTTTGCCTTGTTTGCAGAGTGTGTATATATTTGATGTGAACATGTCTGAAGTACTACTGAAACTTGGATCGTGCCATCCTCTCATTGGCAATGGTCCAAATCAGAGCTCCACTGAACAGCACTCATGTCGTCAGTCAACCACGGAAAGATTTAATTTAACTACTCTACAGTATCACAACTCCAGTGACACAAGTTAATGCATGTTTACCCCTTTCAAGCATTTATATGGCATTTATTGTATTTCACATTTTTCACTGAAAAACACACAAACACACACACACACACACACACACACACACACACTTACCCGTACTAGGCTGTGCAGTCTGACAAACAGCGAGATGAGGGTGGTCAGAACTAAGGGTTCCTGGTGGGATCAAATCAAGTCATCTGTTGAATTAGGCTTGTCATATCACATAATGCAATTACAGGGATTAACATGACTAAAACCACATTACAACTCAATTAAACTTTTAGACACTAAATCTCACATATCCATTAATCTTTTTAAAAAAAATCACAGCAGACATTTGTAGGGAAACATTTATGATTAAAGATTGAAATGTTTGGACTCTACCTTGCACATTTTGGTCATAACTATCGGTAAGCATATACCGCACTATGGCCTGTATTTAGAATTGATTTAGACTTATTTAGAGTTTCTCCAGGCTATTTACGGCTTGAGATTATTTTACTCAATTTATATTTTTATAGTTTATTTACAACATCGTGGCTTTTATTTAGAGTTTATTCACAGTTTGTTGTCTGTTGGAGAGGAATAATGATGGGAACTCACCCTCAGCTTCTTGATGAAGGTGATGAATCTATTCCTGAATAAACCACAACAGATGGCAAGAATTACAACAAAAAAGACAACCTAATCTGGTTTAAAACACAACAAACAGTTCAAATCGTATTTAAAAGACAATGTCTGATAGATGTCTGATAGACTTGCTATGCCTACAGTGTGGCAATAATAACTCCTGGGTTTAACCAGGCAGGATATGTAGATCGATTGCCCTCTCCCTAAACAAGATGCCCATAGTAACCTTCTATGGGCCACGAGTCACAAAGCCTTGATAGATGCCCCCATGGTATGATGATATGATTACTGTGGGCATGTTGCCCAGATAGTCATTGGGGTATCTCCATGGTATACGCGGACTGTGTGTCCAGAGGGACCTGACCCATGCACCTGGGAGCTGACTCAGGTGACCTGCTCCCTGGGAGCGCGCGCAGTCCTCACCTGGGCATGATGCCGAGCGTGTACTCGCGGTGCTTGATGAGGCTGAGGCGTCCGTCGCTGGCGCGCTTGTGCTGCGTGGACACGCTGCAGACGAGCACCACCAGCTCCCACAGCTCCTTCGCCGTCCGCCGGCTCTCCTTCGGCCCCGGCAGCTCCTTACAGGTGGACGCCAGCAGCTGACCCAGCTACGCACGGGAGAGGTCAGAGGGGAGACAGAGAGACAGAGAGAGAGAGAGAGAGAGAGAGAGAGAGAGAGAGAGAGAGAGAGAGAGAGAGAGAGAGGAGTGAAAAAAAAGAGACAGACAGAAAGAGTGAGCAAAAGAAAGAAAAATAAAAGGTAAAAAGAAGACAGGAAAAGAAAGTGAGCAAAAGAAAAAATAAAGTGAAAGAAAGAGAAAGAAAGAAAGAGTGAGCAAAAGAAAGATCAAAAGAAAAATAAAGTTAAAGAAAGAAACCAAAATAAAAGAAAAAGATAGAAAGAAAGCAAATGTAAACAAGTCTGTCGTCTATGATCAGACCGAGACTAATAAAATGCCACCAGCAAACCAGTAAACTCCCTGCATGTCTCCTATGCCTGTTGCTGTGAGTATCATACACATGTTATTAACCAGTTTAAAGCAGCTTTGGGTGCCATACATATTATTCACAAGCTAAAAGCCGCTTTAAACATGTTGTAATCTTTTAAAATTCTAAAATCATGCCCATAAAGTTGGCTGAGTTGGGGGAAGGGTGGGGATGCTTAAACAAAGAAAGATGAGACAAAAAGAGAGATATTAACAAATTAAAAAAGACAGAGCGTTATAAAGACAAAAAGGCCTAATTAAGACCCAGATTAGTGTAGATGACCATATGCCCAAACTGGCCATCCATCTCCTTAATCAGGGCCATATGCTGCTCAACTATTAAAATAGGAAAATGAATACAGGATTTTTTCATCATTATCTATACAGCTTTGTGTGTGTGTGTGTGTGTGTGTGTGTGTGTGTGTGTGTGTGTGTGCCGTCTGTACCTTAATGCAGGGACTGTAGTACAACAGAGCTGCAGTGTGTGGTAACAGCTGTGTGTGTGTGTGTGTGTGTGTGTGTGTGTGTGTGTGTGTGTACCTTGATGTAGGGGTTATTCTGCACCAGTGCTGAGGGCACCTGCAGTGTGAGGTACTCGTTCTCCCTCCAGTTTAGCATGAAGGCCACACACTCCTCCCCCACTATCTGACGCAGAGGGAGGTCTGGGAAACGGAGGCAACACAGATGCATTCAAGCTTCAGTTAACAAAGACAAAACCCTACAAATCCCATCAAACAATTCTATCAATGGTGAAAGACAACAGCCCCTTATTAACAAACTGGGGTGATGAAGGTTAGATTACTTTAATCCTACCTTTCTTAGTTATTATATGAAATACCTGCTGTAATTGTGTGTTTGTGTGTGTGTGTGTGTGTGTGTGTGTGTGTGTGTGTGTGCGCATACATACATACATACATACATACATATACATACATATGTACTCTACTGATGAAATAAAAGCTGACACACAATTATGGTTTTACTACCATTGTACCAAAGCCCAATCACAGCAATTTCATCTCCCTCCTGAGCCCACACACTGATCCTATGACCCATCAGATCACAGTCAAGAACATGGCCCCATTCCAGCTCTCGTCTGCATGTGAGACAGAGCTGATATGTATCTGGCCAGTTTGGACAAACAAAGCTGATTTTATTCTAATCAGATTTGGACCACTTTCATATGGTGTCGCAGACCGGATGCAAACCTAATCTGCTAAAATGAGACACCAGTGAAAATGCTCAAGTCGGAAATTATTTGGAATTGCTTTTTTTTATTTTTTTTATCTCTTCTTAAATACCAATAATTCAAGGCATGTGCATATGTTACGATCATACTGTAACCATCCACAGCACGACACCTGTGGATACCACATGTGACCCAAAATACACACGGCCTAAGTCATTTTAGACAGTGGGGTAGGGGTAGTTCCATTAATAGAAATAACCATCACACTGACCATAGAGCCACCCATTGCAAGTTTCAGACTAAACTGAGTGTGCATATACATGCTCGTCCACGCTCAGCACACATGGCAAGTGTGACAGGACTGGAGGCATGTTGCCGGTACAACAACAGTAAAAAAATAAATAAATACAAATCTGGTTTTACAACATCTAATACATTTGGGCCTAATTCCTTCAGAATGTAAGCATGTATGACGCCATGTTGTCCCTGTATCATTGTGCAGTTCCATCCAAAGTGTGTGTGTGTGTGTGTGTGTGTGTGTGTGTGTGTGTGTAAGTGAGTGAGTGAGTGAGAGAGACAGAAATAGAGTCTGTTTGTGTGTGTGTGTGTGTGTGTGTGTGTGTGTGTGTGTGTGTGTGTGTCTTACCGTGTATCCTCATTTCCAGGTATCCCCTGACGCGGCTGACCAGGTCGGGCGTGGGCTTGTCGGTGGAGCCCTGGGCGGCAGCCGCCTCGTGGGCGCGCACCTCCAGCAGCAGCATCTCGTTCAGCATCACCTGCCGGAGCTTCGGGGAGAACTCTGTCACCAGCTCCAGGCACGCTGAGAACAGCTGCCGCGCATGGCCAAAGTCCTGAGGAGAAAAACCACAGTAAGGACTGCCCTCAGTCAAGAGATAATGCCTTTTATTGATGTTATTTACTCTTTATTTGGATCCCCATTAGCTTTCAAAAGTGGTCGCTAATCTTCCTGGGGTCCACAGTGGAAAATTTAATTCAGGTAAAAACATACACTATGAAACAAAAATATTACATTTGGAGCTACACAAGAGACAAAAGACACTTTTTGTGAAGGTTGACAAGACTTTTGACCGTGTCAGTTTGACAGTATTAACTTCCCGCAGCATTTCCGCACACATTTTGTGTTGAATTTGGGGAAACCAATTGTTGTTTCAGTTGTGTTGAGCTATTGAAATGGTCATTTCTCAAACAAACTCAAAAAGTGTGTGTATTTTGCTTAAACCAACATTTCTAAGGGGTGCCAATACTTTTGTCAGTGACTATATATTAATAACAATAACATTTTCTTCAGGGAGGAGTAGTGTGCCCCTCTCCCCCACATCATATCAAAGTACCACTGACCTTTAAAGTGATGCAGTGGAGTCCTTTAGCCATGAGGATGTACACCAGGTCACGGGTCAGGTTGTCTTTGATGGCCAGGATCACGTTGATGTAGTCTACAGGGACTTCCCACTGGATCAAGGAGAAACAAACAAACAAACAAACAAACAAGCATTAAAGCTGAGTGAAAGACCACAGCAAAGCAGCAGCTAAGCATTGACCCTAACCTTTCCCTAAAGACCACATCATAGGAACAGCTGAGAGCAGAATTCTAAATTCTAGGCCAGTACAAAAATGCACCAATGATAACTAGACCAACAAAAAAAAAAAACATTCGAAAAACTCGGACAGTGTGTACTGTCAAAAGCCGAGGTTTCGTGTTTCTCATCTGTGTGGTTTCACACCCACAACTGGGCCAAACGCCATTACAATACTGTGCAAATGTTTTAGCCATGTTTGAAACACTGCTGTAAAGTGAGCATGCTTCCAAAATGACATGAATAGTTTTTACTTATCAACCAAAGTGCATACAAAAGAATGTTTGAAAATCTACATACCGTATACAGACACCCTAATGCAGAAGACAAATGCTTAAAATCTTCATACAGTTCAATACATGTGATGTATAGATTTCAGGCTGTACATTGTATAGCTGTAAAGGCAGACGGTACAAAGTGCCACAAAGTAAGTGATTTCAGGGACTCGACTGGCTCTGTATACAGGTGTATTAAAGGAAGTGACTGATAGTATATATTAAAGCACAAGGCTGAATGTATATTCGGCTTATCAAGGGACTTGACTGGCTCTGTTAGCTAGCATGCTAGCACATGTCTGGCACCCTGACCTTCCACTTGATCCTCATGGTTGGCTCTGTATATATTAAGACACGTGGCTGACTGTATTAAACAATGATTACTATATGTTAAAGGCGCTCTAAGCGATGCTTCTAACGCCACTTCTGTTGACTTTCAAACAAAACAGAGAGCTAGCTCGCTACTTCCTCCCCATACCTCCCGTGCAATTGAAACTCTCCTAAACACGCATCTTGTCGGTGATTTGCTGGAACAGTTTGTTATGCTTTTATGGGCAAGGTTTGCCCAAGTTGTTTTGTGGCCGTTTTTGGAGCCTGGGTTGTCCACAAAGATAACGTTTTTTACAGTGTATTCAGGACACAGGCAGCTAGCAGATGGTGAGGCGATGTTTGTTGTAAGTGACAAAAAATGTATTATATTTGTAATAATGTAATAATGTATTATATATATTAGTCTAGGACATGTTTGTCTCCTGACCTTGCTGCTGACCCTCCAGAATGGCCGCTCTGCCAGGCCGTGCAGCTCGATGAGGATCTGGCGGATCCGCCGCGGGTCCAGAGAGAGAACCAGCTGCTGCTCCAGCTGACCGATGCTCACATTGGCAGACGCTGGAACAAGGAGCGCATGATCATGCATTTTTAGTGGGTTACTGTGTATGTGTGCTTTTATACTGTGTAAACAACAACCTTTGACTGAGCTACAATTTCTTTTCTTAAATACAGTGCTATCTAACGACTCTTTCTTACTCATTATTTAAAAAAAGAGAAGAAAAAAAACATTGGGAGAAGACAGAATCAAACAATTTATCATTATTATCAGGATAGAGACCCATGATGAAATCAACACTCAACTGGTTTGTCCCAAACCAAAACACAATGACACATGGGAATAGAAATATCTTAGATAGAACAGCGAATAGAACAGCTTTCCTAATTCTCAATTCTTTACTGACCCATGCAGTGTGTCGACACCCCTGGAGGAACGCACCTGAGGTAGAGCTGGTCGTACCTGGGATGTCATAGAAGGAGGGCAGGGGTTTGGCGCTGAGGTTGACGGTGGATGACCGTTTCCTGAGGTGCTCGAGAAGAGCCTTCTTCTCCTCGTCCGGCAGCAGCTCCATGAAGACGCGGTGGGATGAGACCATGTAGGCCAGAGGCACTTCTTCCAGTCCCTCGCACAGGTTCCTGGGGAACGCCACACACACACACGTTTTAGAGAAACTAAAGCAAACTTGGATAATATAAGCAGTCTTTTGTATTCAGTCAGAGTCAGAGTGTGAATTCTGAGACTGTGTCATAATATAGGGTGTGAAAGACACATCAAATCGCATCACATCACATCACATCACAGACATACAACTTTACATGACAAAACAAACAAACCAATGACTATGAACAAAAAAAAAACACTACCTCAATGAAAAACACCAAAAACTAGAAAGTTAGGCTCTGTGTCCGAGAGCATGAACACCGAAGGTGTCATCTAAAAAGTAGTACTTCTTACTTGAGGAAAATGCCCATATTTCTCTTGGCAGCATCAGACACACGATCTTTCTCCAGTGACCTGCTGCATACCTGCAACCACCATAAAGTGATTAGCAAAAGCCACCGTGAATAAATAAGGAAACCTTCAGACAGGCAAACAATCAACACATGACAAGCAAATCAAGCTATCTATCTATTCACTAATTCGTGAATGCATACATAAATCTTTTTTTTTCATTGTGGATAGCTGGTGCATAGTGGATAGCTGGATGAACAGGGCAGTATAATAGGTAACGTGTTGATGTCTCAGCGTGACCTTTACCCAGGTTGTGACTGACCTCTAGGAGGAAGCTGATTGTGCGTTTACTGGGCTTGAGCAGAAGCTGCTGGTAGCTCACACTCAGCACCTGACCCTCCAGAGCGTCCCGCACCGCGTTACACACACACAGCTTATGACACACCTCGTCCAGCGTCCGGTCTCTACACACCAGAAACAAACACACACACACACACACACACACACACACACACACACACACAACAGACAAAAATGTTAGCAGCTGCCGTTTAACTTCAATAGCACATCTAGGACCTATTATGTAGAATATTCATTCATTCAATCACTCATCTCTACACAGACTTGGGAGCCAAGAGGGATAACAGGTGGTTTCTCATTCTCACCCAAGCTGCACTTTGTGTTGGAACTCAAGCAGAACTGAATGTCTGAAGCTGTTTGGCAAGCTGAGCTGAATGTTGTCCTTCATAAAGGCCTCCACCAGGGCCTATACACAGGAGAGGGGTAGGTTGTGGGGGGGTGGGGGGAGGGCGGTGGGGGGTGTTAGGCAGAGGGAGATTTAAAAAATGGAATTAGACTCCATGACTCCACTAACAAAAGCCATCCGTAAAAAAAGCCAATTGTAAGAATATCAGAGGATAACCCTCTCCCCACAAACACACACACACCTGGTGGTTGTGTGAGCGGATGAAGCTGTTGATCTGGCCGTAGGGGGTCAGCTGTGTGTCTGAGGGGTCAGAAGCCCCGGTCAGGGCCCTGCAGGCGCTCCAGTAGCCGGCCAGCCGCTTCTCGTCCAGGTGGCAGTGCAGCGCCCCAGAGTCCATCTGCCACACAGAGCACACACACACGCACACACACACACACACACACACAAGTAGGCATGGTGGAGCAGCGGCCTTGGTGTGGCTTTGGATAAAAGCTTCTGCTTAGAACCAGTCAGCTTTAATTTCAACTTCAACCAAATACACTACATCTGTTTGTGAACAATGTCATTAAAGTTAACCAGTCACTTCATGTTCATGGATAGTCAGACATGCTTCAGAGTTACTATGAACTTTTAGAAGTAAGAAAATAAAATTCTAGAGGAATTCCATCACAAGGATTCCTCATGAGAAGGACAGCTGTATGTGATGACAAATTTCATGAGTTTGAACACTGAACATAGACACATGCTCCTGTACCTTTGCGTAGAGTTCCTTGGCTCTCCTGAAGTGCTCCCTGGCCTTCTCATAGGCAGATGGGT
The DNA here is from genome assembly GCF_018492685.1 of Alosa sapidissima. Lineage (NCBI taxonomy): Eukaryota > Metazoa > Chordata > Actinopteri > Clupeiformes > Clupeidae > Alosa > Alosa sapidissima. The sequence goes on from NC_055977.1 coordinate 14,208,422, forward strand.
CAGAGCCGCCTTGCTGGAAGTATATTGCCCCTAGATCATAATGTACCTGTACAATACACCAGAACCAGATCAGACCTCAGCCAACAGCATTTGACCAAGAACACACATCTCGATCTACATCAGTCGATAAAGTACATGTCACTCAAATGCATCCCGCCTTTAAATATCAAATGCATACAAAAAATGTTACTGGGAATTATGGGTATGTATGTATCTGGGTGTGTTTTAAAAATATATATATACCGGCATTCAGTTGCATCTATATAGTGCCAGTAACAACTGAACTCATCACAAGCTGCTTAACAGAGCCCAGAGCCTGAACACCCCAGATCAAGCATTAATATGAAGGCCCATTTCCACATTCACACCTCCACAACAGGCATACAGCTCTTCAACAGAGCTCTATGCACTTGGCAATGCTTTAAGCCTTGCAGACAGGTCCAACTAGCATAACAGGTAAGCACCTCACCTGGCAGTGGAGCTCGTCGGCACTGATGCACAGGCCTGCGGTGGAGGATTCGGTCTCTCCGTTGGCTGTGGACGGGTCAGCAGCCAATAGGTCTAGTGTGCGGACAGTGTGGAGGTAGAAGTCCTTCTTAATGGCCAGAACCCCCTCCAGCACCATTATGGAGTCTGAGGCCTGCTCCTTCAGCTGAGGAGAGACAAGGTGCACTACTATTATCTTCGTCCAAACAGATCAAGGGTTTTCCAACGACATCTCTTAACAGAATGTTACAGACAATGTCACAACACCTGAAACATTTCAACATATGAAATAACTCCCCAGTTGTCAAAAGTATGTGCATATTGTAATGTCACAACTCATTTTAAAGTCCTCTCTCTTATCAAAACAAAGGACTTCCAAACTCACTCACCACATTCAAAATATTTTCGGTCAACTCCTTTTCCTGCTGCACCAGATTCATCCTGGAAATTAAAATAGAAATGAATATCAGTCAGTTGTACAACACTCTATTGTACAAAGATTCTTTATAACACAAAAGGCCTGACAGGAGGAATTGGCAAACCCACATGTTCATCTGATGTGGTCCTGGTTTTGTCTGTTTCTCAGGAAAGCTGCTTAGCACAATCGTTCGAATAGCCCTTTAAAACCCACGAGAAAATGCATTATTTCCAAGTAAGGGAACACGGAGGGAACACATGATAAGACAGTACTCATTCTCTTCACTGGCCACTGTGAGTATATTATCTACTAAATAAAGGAATGAGAGTAAATTTCCACAATGCACTTGGACAGAAACATTAAGCCGCCATTGGCCTGTGTTTACCAGCGGTTGTATATGATGACAGCCATGGCTGTGGTGGGAGGTAGAGAGGACAGATCCAGGTCCACATGCTTGACACCGGGAGGAACTTTGCTGACACACAGGAGTTCATTCAGCAGCATGTTTAGAACAGGAATGGTCAGCCTGTAGCCCACAGAATTAAGATTTAAGATTAAAGATCTTAAGATTTAAGGTATGATTATGTTTTTGCTCCTGTAGCAGTCCACAACTCCATAGTCAAGTGTCAAAAGAGTCTTTTTGTGTAAACCAGCTTATTCGCTTATTGTTATGTACAACTCTAATGTATGGAGTTGCCATTATAAGAGTCATAGTCATGTACTTTCATTGTTTCCCCCAGTCTCAGGTTACAATGAATGAATACAACAACTTTGTTATTGTTGTTAGTCAGGTCAGGTAGGTAATGAATCTCACCCCTTTTCCAGTACATCCAGGTCCCATTTCAGATGAGCAGAAACTTTCAGGGCCAAAACCTTTAGGGTCCGGTTCCTGCGATTATCTATTGGTGGTTGCACCTGGTTTTGTTCATTCACAGATGGCTTGGAAGCCTGCTCTAAAAACTGAATAACAAGCGTCACCGGTGACGGGTCTGAGAAAATCAAAGGCAAAGAGAAAAGGGGGAAAACAAAGGGAAGCAGACGTTTATTACACAGATACATTCTATGAATATACATAAGACAAATCACCATCATGGTATGTGCACACTGAAAAGTGTAGATATTTTGAGCGGTCAAAACCTGGGTTGGGTTTTTGTAAATGTTTCTCCAACAATTCCACGTCCAAAATGAACTCGAACCAGGAGGTCTGCGGTGGCGTGGAGGGTCTGCTGCCAGTAACCGCCTCCCGGTCTGCGGCCTCGGCACTCATCTTCTTGACGTGTTTAAGCTATTACAAATACATGGTTTTTAAAAAGCAGTTTCTTTGCATGGCACATACTGATAGACAGTGTACTTGGCAAACAACAGCTTGCTATTTGGCGATGACCAACTGAGTTCATTCATTCATGATGAATTTTCAATTCACTCAGACTAAAAGGAACTTACGCTCATTTTTGAGACAGTATGAAGTAGATAAACCAACAATGGTGTTTTTCAGATTGCAGACACTATAAGCAGTTACGTGCACGTACCACCTCTCAAACTGAAATGAAGAGTAAGCTTGCAAAGTTTGCTAGCTATCTATATAGCCACTGGTTGGCTAGCGATGCTACCCAGCTTCTTAATCAGAAATAATTTGTTGCTTACCGTTTAAATAATTTCACCGCAAGTAGATTAATGTATGTGTCCTTCTTTAATGCAGGTATAACAGATACAGTGTGTTGCACAATAAACAGTTTTATTTAAGACATTGCTTTTTTCAATCGCACAGCTTTCCAACTTGCATCTTTATTGCAGAAAATATTCCTCTGTATACTACTACATCCGGGTCATGGGTTTGAAAACAACCTTCATGCGTAAATTTTGCGCATTTTTGCTTCCAATGAATGGTCTCAGTCCACTGTCTACGGGCCCCACTAGTGGGGAACAGAGTCATGACAGGTGGGGCCCGACCTATGGGCCCGACAAACAAGTGGAAATTTGTCTTTTTGTGTCTTCATCTTTATTAATGCCTTTCTTCTTTGACAAGGAATATCATACATTCAAAACAAAATAGCCACACAAATCAGGCCTATTTAAATCAGACCCTGGGGACCGAGACTGGCAATGAGGAACCAAAATGCAGAAATAATACTTTAATGTTAGGCTCATTTAGCTGGGGTGATAAGAGTCAGGTAGGGCTTGAAAATTCCCCACCTCCAAAGTGGGCAATGACGTAAAAAGTTAGAGTAACCCAGACCACTGGATTATATGATTTAAGAACAGGCAGAGTACAAACAAATGTTGGACTCGATGTTGCTTTATTGTGTTATCATGTGTATGATTCTCACAATGTCCCCTTCCCTCATTCATCATTCCAGTAACAATTTTAACAAAGCCCCTAGGAAACACAGCAGGGTCACAGAAAATGACAAATATGCTTTATTTATTTACTGTCCAGTACTGAGAAATGGACGTCTAAGTTTTAATTTACATGTCTTCACTGAACAGACTAGACTCTACCTGTTTTATAAACATCATGACACATTTAGGATGAATAAAGGCCATGGCATATAATTTCAGAGTTTTCTAGCAGCAACACTGTATCAACTGTATTTCCCCCTCATTCCTCATCACAGCATCTTCTTCAATTCAAAACCATAAAAGAGCACAGAAACCATGTACGAAAGAACAGTTTCCCTGACATACTGCAACATTTTAGACTTTAAAACCCGAACTTGTGATATAAATCTTTTGTAACAGCTTAAACTCCTACAGGTAATTTAACCAAGCGCTAAACAAACAGCTAATGCAGCTTTCCAAATTAACATAGAAGGTTGCCTACTCACCAGAGTGCTTTGAGCAGGGTATAGAGACAAATGGAGACATATGGGTGTACTAACTGACCAATAACATGGCTGCTATTTCCTTTTTCTATAACATATATGACCTTAAGTTATCTTCCCAGACCCCCCCCCCCCCCATTTTCAGTAGGGACTCTAATTAAATAAGATAGGGACTGAGCTGCAGGAAGGTCAACATACAGAAACTACATCATTCCAGTACTTAAACTGTTCAATTACCCTTGTTTTTACAAGCATGGCATACATATACATATCTGCACTTAAAGCCTTTACTCCCTTGATACGCATACAGAAACAGACTATTCAAAACCAATAAAATACAACCGTCTAATGAGTTACAGACTTAAGTTTGTATATACTTTGGGACATTGTTAACCAATTAATTAAGAGGGGGTGTGATTTTGTCCCCCCTAGTCCATACCGCATGTGAGCATAGCTCTGTGCATTGTAATGTACTTAAAAATTCTCCCCAACACATCGAAAGGCATAGTAATAATCATTAGGCATGGTCATCAGCGAGACTGTAGCCTCAGAACCAGTCTGTGCTACTCAATAGGCAATATGAGAGGGATTTCCCCTCCATTTCACTTAGACCCCAGCTAACTCACCGAGGGTCAAAGTGAGAGAGACCAAAGACAGACACGTGCAAGCGCGCGTACACACACACACACACACAGAAAGAGAAACAGAGAGATGCACAATCAGGCACACAAGAACACTAATACAAACTATGCTTAACAAATGTAACATGAGAAAGTCATATCTCGTTTAAGGCTCACTCACAAATCATTGGAGGATCACGGGTAACAGCACCCAGGGAAATCGGGCACACTACTAAGGGTGGTAAACTCTTGGATGGAGACCCTTACCACTAATGTACAATTCTGCACACATACAAAAAAACAAAAAAAGCAACAAAAATCAGAAACAGAAATAATAATAGTAAAAAAATAAACACACACACATCATATAAGAATAGATGAGGGAAGAAAAATCTCTATAAAAACTAAACAGATTTCGAGACGATAGAACCTCCCTCCACACAGACACGCACACACAGACACAGACACACACAACCATTTTTCACACACCCCACAAGACACTTATAGAGGGGCATTTCCACAATACCACTCAATGCAAATTTCCCCCCCTCCATCCTTAACACCATTCAACTTCACCACTAAACAATTGTAGTTCCTCTGCGTGTCATTCTACTCGTGTGACAAACAGAGATTCCTTCCTCTTTTGACCTGATCAGAAGCATAACATTGACATGTGACTGTGCTCGCTCTCCTCAAAGAGTCAACACGGTCATCTGTCCACCTCTTGTTTCCGAGGTTACTAGTTGAGACAGAGGACTTGCAGAGATGAGAGGGAGGGAGATGGACGAGACTGAAGCACACATCAGTGGTCAGTACTGAAAAGAGATGACTGAGTTGACCTTGTAGACGTGGTACGATCGGTTCCAGAAGACACGCGTGAAGTAGTTGGTGTAGGGAGAGTAGTTCATTTTGATCTCGTGACAAAAGCGCCCATGTTTGGAGAAGGCATACATCTCACCTTTGTCATAAACAACCTGGCAATGAAAGAAGTCCATGAGAGTTTGCAAGAGAATAAAGAAATAACAGAGAGCAATGATACAAACTGCAGCCTTGAAACTAACACCCAAATCACAACCATGCAGATATTCAGTATAACAGCATGCCCTCTTATTTGTTCATTTGTAGGTATATCAGTGCATGTACACAAGTCAGTGCACAGTATAAAGGTGGTTGTGATTACAATGGTACAGTAAGTGTAATTTCACTTACCTTGCCAAATATTCTCACACTTAACATCCACTTGTTCTGTCTGCTCTCTTTACCAATTCAGATTGACCCAGAATAAGTGCTTTTGCACTTTTTTTGTAATGAAAGATTTCAAAAGTTCTTGAAGCTTGACTACTGTTCCTTAACTGTAAGTGACTTTCGATAAAAGCATTTGCCAAATGTCTGTAAAACATAAGCATACTGGAGTAGTGTATTTGTGACTTACATGGCCGTTGGAGTAGTCCAGCAGGTCCTTGATGCGGCAGCCCTTGATGGGGCTCATCTCGTTGCACAGCGACTCTTCGATGATGACGTAGCTGCTCTTGTTAGCCATCAGCAGCTTGTAGACGTCTTCTGCGGACCTCATGGCGTACACCTGATATGTCTGCAGGCAAACACACACATTGGAGTCAGCACTTTAAGCTCATTCCAGGCTGTTAGCTGGTGCTAGCCTTAGCACATTTTATATATCTGCAGGTTGCAAAACACATCAATTTGAGCTACTGTAATTTCCAAGAGTTTCTCTGTGTTAGCCAGCTGTAACATTATGGTGCATACCTGATACATCTGCATGGTATGAGTCATAATCATAACGCAGTGTGTGAGCAAGCAGTGTGCACCCGATGTATGCATCTTATGGTCATGGAACTTAGCAGATGCTTTTGTCCAAAACGACTTACAGAATATATACATTACAAAAGTTAAAATTAACAGTGAAAAGTTTGGAGTTGTTAAGCCTGCATTAAGCAAATTAAATTAAACATCTAGAATCTAGAAGCTCACCACCATTAGAGGCTGTAAATCTTTGAGAAGGAGTACACTACAGTACTTCTATTTAAAAGCCTGATGGCCTGCTGATAATGACTGGTGACTCACACTCTCACTCCTCCTCAGCAGGCTGATGTCTGTGTAGAGAGGTAGACTGGTCACAGTTAAGCCAGAACACTTCACCATCCCCAAGAGCTGAGGGCTGCCCGCAAACACTGCAGCGGTGGGGACCTGAGACCTGAGAGAAGGAGGGAGGGAAAAGAAAGAGATAGAGAGAAAGAGGGAGGATGGCAGAGAGAGGAAGAGATTGTGATATTTGTGCTTCTATATGTACATGCCGTCTTCATTGTTCTCATACTTCAGGATCATATTTCTCTCCTCTCATATTTAAGTTCCAATCAATTTATATACTTCCAGTTTTTTACAGAGTACACTCTCTAAAAAACCCTTTCTAGTTACTGTTCTGGCCACTAATAAATCTTCACAAGTAGACGAGACACAAACTTACTTGATCCAGTTCATGAGTTCCACTGTGTCTGGGTCATAGAATTCCTGCAGCTCAGAGAGTTCTGACAGGACCCGTGGAAAATACTAGAACAGTGGCGAGACCGAGTAGCCTCTCATTATTGAGAATATATCAAAACATCACATCCAAAATCTCACCTTTTTATTTTTTTATTACACGTCTCCGGTGTTGGACAGATTTCTAATTATATCCATTTTCATGATAATGCATGTTTAAGGTGTTAAAGGTATTTTATTACTGTGAACTATTTTTATAAGTACATCCTGAATAGTGTTCATTTTCGAAGAATTAAAAAGGGGAACATATTTTATTAGACATGTGTCTTGTGCTCACCTCTCTCCACAGACTGAAGCCAATGATGGTAGGAACAGCTGTGCTCAGAATCAAAGCCTACAGATGGACAAAAAAAAAAAACAATGTCAAGATCAACCCAAACAAAATGAAATGATACAGATTGAGGCTTCAAGCTGTTTAACCAAAAGAGAGGAAGCTTTGTTCCCTAGCATCATGCTGCCAGACAGCATCCATTTACACCGTTAACACGGTGGCCATAAATACGGCTAATCTCTCAAGTGATCTACAAGGAGTAGCAGTCCCTGAATCGTTTAAAACGTAATGGCACCCAAATGAAACCCGGTGGTAGATGTCCAGACCACAGTGAATACAGTGTTACAAATAGCTTTATAAACCAGATTAAATATTCAGATCCTCAGAATCCTCACTCTCAACTCGATCCTCCTTACCTTATTCTGTGACAGCTGAAACAAACCAGCCGTTTGTTCATTAGACGTTAGTTGTTTAACAGATGCTTTTATCCAAAGTGATTTGCATTACAGGTTAACACATCTACCACACACGCGCACGCGCAAACGCCCATACACTTTGGCTCCAGTCATTGGTGTCTTTCTAGCAGTGCTGAGAAACTACCCAACACTACAGGTAAGGCATGCATTGTACCAGCATTATTTCCTATGACCCCTGTCCAGCTGAAAAGTCCAGAGCACTTACCAGCACCACAGGGTGGACAGATTTGAGCCTAAGCCACTTAAAGATGGTCATCCACAGCTCAGGGGAACACACCCCGAACGCTGCGAACATGCACACATAAGGTGTCCAAAGGTACTTCAACCTGCAGGGACACACACAGGGTCAGAAAGAAGTCTTGAAGTAACAAACCCAATCAAGGTGTCTGTGCATCTGTGTGTGCCCTTGGGTAATGCAGCATCACACTTTCACACATCATACTTTGTACTTTTGTATTAAGAGGATGGAGACACAAACAGGCGAATGTTTGCGTTGTTGAACATACCCATCGAAAACCATGGCGAGTGCCCCGAAGAGCAAAGTGTGAAAGACGTGATAGGTGACCTCAGGCTGCTCCCCGATCCGTCCATCTTCAAGACGCAGATTCAGATTCATCGGCTCACCACTGCAACAAATAAACAAACAATAGGGGGGAAAAAAAATTATATTCATGTAAATATTTCCAAGGCTGATATGCATTGCTTTCCCTAACACACTGGTGGTTATCTGTCCTAAATCTCCTGTAGATGGTGTGGAGGGTGGAGTGTGGTGTGTTATGGTGTGGTGTGGTATTGTCAACTCATCGGACCTAAGCCTCCTGTAGAAAGTGTGTTGTGTTGTGGTTTGTTGTGGTGTGTGTTGTGGTGTGTGGCTATCTGACCTGAGTCTCCTGTAGATGGTGTGGAGGGTGGAGAGCAGGCACACCAGCAGCACCAGCAGGTAGAAGGGGAGCACAGAGGCATGAGTCAGACGCAGGAAGAGGTCCTGGGTGGGGGACAGGAAAGCGTCCTGACACAGCAGCAGATTGGTGATGAAATCTCTGGAAGGAGTTGGGAGTGAATTTGATGGTGTAAGCAGTTGCAAAAAACTCAGCAAAACTGCCTTTCACGTGGCAAAAAGAAGCTGAACATTCCAAAATGCCTACACATGATTTCCATTTCGCTGATGATTCTATCCTCATAAGTTATACAAAGAAATGTCAAGAATATGTCCTCCCCATGCACAAATCTGTATAAAATCAAAATCAGACAAGCATTCCATGTCGTCATCCTTTATGATTAACATACAATTACCATACAATTGCTGTATAATCACCAATTTGAATGCAATTACCAGAGATAGTGAAAACGCATAAGATCTTCCTCCCATGCGGATTAAGAAATAATTTGTGTGTAATGATTCCTTAATGGCAAGTAACTGCGATGTTGCCATTGCATTCCTGACTATACTTACATCGTTGAGTTGAGTCCAAACTTCACCTGCAGGAACTTCAGTGCGAAGTCATCCTCATTAACATGAAGAATTTTCTAAGAAAAAAGATAACAAATCACATTATCAGAATACACTTTTATTGGCCAAGTACACTGACTCATAAAAGGAATTTGTCTCCATTTGGCGATTCTCACAATATACATATCATACACAGACACTACAGCATTACTGAACTTTTTACATAAAATACAAGTGGCGGTTTGTAAGGATTATGGAGCAGAAATCTCTCTTTGTGGCCTCAGCACAGCACTGGATAATGCTTCTACCTTCACCACGTAGCTGAAGGTGATGGCAGTGGTGAATACCAGGTAGAAGTGGAGAAGGATCTTGAGCACACGAGCCACCAGGGGGCCCTTCTTCATGTTCTTCTGCGAACCAACAGGAGAGATTAAGGGTAGAAACAGACGCCTGAACTCTAATAGGCTACTTTTGGGGAATTATAAACACTATGCATTAATGCAAAACAATTCAATTATACTTTATAGATCTTTGACAGCATTCTTTATATATGTAATTTGTGTAACAATGAATGGCACAAGCTGACATTGCAACACAGCAAAAAGGTTTGTCAATGCAAAACAGTGCATTAACAGTACTCTGAAAGTGTGTGAAAGTGTGTGTTTGTGAAAGTGTGTGTGTGTGTGTGTGTGTGTGTGTGTGTGTGTGTGTGACCAACTGCTGACATTACAAGGAAGTAGTGAGTGAGATTGCGTGTGTGTGTGTGTGTGTGTGTGTGTGTGTGTGTGTGTGTAGGAGAGAGAGAGAGAGGGTGAGAAATAGAGATGAAATAGAGAGATATAGACCCTTTCAAGAGAGTTCCATTATCAGCATCATAGTTGGCCCCACAAGGCTTCCGTTTTAACATTCCATGTTATCTTAATGCAGAGGAAGTAGATTGGGAACCAAATAGAATGTTCAAGCATTGTTTTTGTTTTTATTGTTGAAAGGGTTTATAGATCTAGCTAAAGCTGCTCTTACCTGGAAGTACCTGGCCAGCAGGGTTGCCATGAGCAGGCTGAGCAGTGGGCAGCTGAGGAGGTCACTCTTCTGGTGCTGCAGCAGGTAGGCCAGCAGCAGGGAGCTCAGGTACACCTTATGGATGTCTGCCATCTGAACATGAACACACAGATATTTGGGGCATTTATGATATTTGTGACCCTGGAAAGCAGTGTGTGTGCATGTGTGTGTGTGTGTGTGTGTAGGCTGTTGCAGGAGGGTACCTTGCGTGGCTGCACAAGGTCAAAGCAGTCTAGCAGGAAGAGAGCAAGGCCCTGCACAAACAGCACGTAGTGGCTCTGTTCCCACACCGCCAGAAACGTGAAGGTCGTCACACTCATCAGGAGATAACAGAACATCTGCAGCACACGCACACGCACGCACACGCACACACGTCTTAGTACAACAACAGCACACTGACTTGACTGTATGCTATTTTGTAAGTAGGTTTGGTTAAAAACATCTGCTACTGTAAATGCACTGTACTAGCTCGGGTTGTGGTGTTGGTACCTCTGCGGCGGAGCTGATGTTGTTGCTGAGGAAGCCGGTGAGTGCGGCCACCTGGCAGGAGAAGTACGGTAGTGCCCAGTTCTCTCTCAAAGGGATGGCGTAGTCCACCTTAGTGGTGTCTGGTCTGTAGGAAAAGCAAACGGGAAGAGTCAGAAAAAGGGAAAACTTTCTGTCACTGTCTCTTTAAGCTTGGGCTTGAGTCTCTTTACACTCCCTTCTCACCTGATGTTCTTTTTTCACTTCCTAAAAATGAAGAGTTCAGATGCAAAACCCTCTAAATTCGTCTGACCACTTTTCTTTTAAATGAGCATTTAAATTCAGGCTCCTATAGGTTTTTGCCTATAAATCGATATTTCAGACCAGGAAGATAGTGGTATTTAGGAGGTTTAGAAGTTAAATTATTTGATTAGCGTATACTATGTGTGAAGAGCATCCCCTCACCATCTTTATCTCATTTTTGACATAGGTGGCATTTAGAGGCTTTTGCATCTGAACCCTTCAAATGTTTTTAAAGCCTTCCAAAAAGCATATTTGCACAGGTTTTTTTTTACCTTTCTCTATTCGATTTATCCACACATGTATAGTGTTTATGAATAGAGAACACTTCAAAAGTAAATTAAGAGAAAGAGAATACGACTTTCCCTAACCATTACACATTTTCCTAATCCTCTTTCTCTTCTCTGCCTACTGATCAAGGGTGCGTTTCCCAAAAAACTAAGTTAGCAACTTTGTTGGTTGCAATGCAATTTCCCATTGCCAACCAACTAAGTTGCTAACAGGTTAGCAACTATGGTTTTGGGAAACGCAGCCCAGTGTGTGTTCTAATCCCATTGTCCTCCTGCTGACCTGTTGATGATGTACCAGGCCACGGCCAGCATGCCGGCCACCCAGGTGCCACTCATGACCCAGCTGGAGATGAACAGGGCCGTGACGTACACCGCCTGCAGCCCGAACACCACCCCGATGTAGAAGTACACTGGCTCAATCACATCCTGGGAACAGAAAAGCAAGCACACACTCACGGTGAGAAGATATAGCGATATATAGATACCGGTATATTTGTAGACACGCACAGGAAATTCCATGCAAATGTCTAACACTGTTAATGTCACATATTCAAAATACCAGCATTGTTTGGTGTCAGGTCTGTGGAGGAAAACATACTGTAACATACTGTAATCAGCAAAAAAACATCTCTTAAATAAATGTCTTAATGGAAAGCATACATAGAATTCATAATGTCAAAGCTAATTTAAACATCATAAATACACATCACATTACACAAATGATAAATAAACAAACATGACCAGTCTTTGAAACTAAAGGACCGCTTTAAAGACTAGTTTTGCATTTACAGCATCACATAAATATAATTAGCTGAAACTTCTACTGTACAAAATTAAATTACTAAAAACATTAATGCATATTAAACATATTACAACAAAAATGTAGACATGCCTAAGTGAACTCCTTCCTTTCACATCACACACGATCTACAGTGTAGCAATAAAAGGATGTGTTCCACCACATCCTGGCAAGAACCAGATAGGACCAGATAAGACGTGCCAGCTTGTATGCACCAGAAATACTAACTGTTAACTGACTGCACTGCACATCTGTATGTATGTGTCACTTAGTTGCTTGTATTTTTTAAAACAAAAAAAAAGACTTTAATAGTACCATATAAATGTATGACATTAACTCATCAACTCATTATTATCTTTATGAATTTTGAAGTAGCTGCTATCTTAAGTGGCAGTCAAATTCAAGTGCCAGTTTCCTACAAATGTCACTTCTGACCTTGGCATCACTAACGACTTGCCTACCAAGTCATCAGCTTGTTAAGGGTATAAGAACATGACGCTGTTATGTTTCATGAAATCAAGAGGACAACTTTATAATGCAGGCTTGACTTTTACTCAGCATCTTCAGAACCCCGCAATACAGACATGAACTACGGATGCCCACAGCTACCAATTGCAAACACAGTGCAAACACACATACATTACAGACGCTGCACTGACCTGACTCCCAGTGAGTTTGTAGAGTAGGCTGGTGATGAGCTCTGGGTAGAGGGAAAGCTGCTCTACAGCGTTGATGGTCTGACCAGACACTGTCCTGTTGTCCCGCAGCAGGTCATATACACCTGCCAGAAAGGAGAAAAAAAAATCCAAAAGGTGACATCACATGACAATAGGGCTGCAAATAACATTTCTTTTTCTAGTCGATTGATCTGACTGTTATTTCCTCTGTTCCTTGATAATAAAATTTCCTAACATATTAATAATTATATCATCAATCATATTAATGAATGTCCTCAAAATCCTTGTATTGTCCATACACCAAATATATTTTGTTTACTGACAGAGGAGTAAGTTAAGTTGAAAATATAAGTTTAATAAACTGCTATAAGAGAATTATTTTTAGGTATTTTCCTGAAAATTTGACACCGATTACCAAAATAGTTGCAGATTAATTTGATAGATGACAACTAATGTACGATTGTCACGATTAATCAATACATTGTTGCAGACATGCGTGACAACGATATATTACTCACGCCAAAACAAGTCAGTCTCTAAATAATGATGTTTCTAAAACTGACGTTCATAAGCCTGATGCATTTTGGCAGAATTTTTGACCAAATATAAGTAGCAAAGACTCCTCACCTTTCTCAAAGGAGGGAGCTGAGAGCATGTGTTTGTAGTAGTAATAGTACATTGCACTGCCACCCTGGAACGTCAGTTCTCGCTCCACCTCCTGGCAAAGAAAGAAACCAGAGGACACATATTCCCAAAATTAGCTTTACATTTTAAAATAGAGAAATACTGAACTGATTCTCTCTCAGACAGAGCCAGTGTGGTATGTGGGCCACCAACAGGTATTGCCCTGATGAAGGTCTTCTGACCGGAAGCTTGGCTTTCTTCTCAATACAAAGAGGCTTGCATGGATCTAAGTGTGCAGAAAGTCATTACTGATTACACTGCTGTTAGTTTATCTGGCACCTTAACACATCTGTTGTGAGTGCGGTGTGTGTCTAGTGTATTTAGATGTGTGCCACCTACCTGCCGGGTGGAGAACCAGAATTTTCTCTCATGGTAGGTGGAGAGGTACACAGCGTACATCATACCACAGGTCACAGCTGCCAGGCAACCAAAGAATACCTTCACCAGCCGCTGAAGAATGACAGCTAAAGAGAAAAGGTGTATGTGGGTGTGAGTATGCGTGTGTGTATGAGAAGGAATGAGAAAGAGAGAAAGAAAGAGAGAGAGAGAGAGAGAGAGAGAAATGAAAGATGGAAAGATCAAAGTGGGACTTTGAGTCATTACAGTCTTCAAATAAAACACAAAACGTATTACTTGAATTCTGAAGAAAAGAGCTTAAGGACTCCATGCAGTGTCCATAACTTTATCATGAGTTGCATCTGAGGATCTGAGGCCTTCAACTCACATCTGCTGCTGGGTCTCTTGGTAGGGGAGGTGGTCTCCCTCTCCTGCTTCTCATTCTCCTCCTCAGTGCCATCGGGGGAGGAGACGACATTATCTTCCAGAATGGTGTCTGATTCTGGAACTGAGACCGATTTTGGAACTGTATCTGACACTGGGTCTGGACTGGTCGTTTGTTCGTTTCCCGACTCATCCTCAGGGCAAGAATCTATGACCAAGAGTGATAACAGTACATTTCTACAACATAACCACGTTACTGTCTGAGCAACTGTCATTATGTGCTGTGTGAGACTGATTGTGAGAGTGTAGGGATGGGGCGAGTTTGTTTTCTTCAAACTGAATGAATGATGATATAGTCTGTCAAATTATTTTATCAATTATTCTTTTTAACAACAAACTAAGGAGGAAACATTTTAGTTTGCTGACATTATCAGTGCTCATATGTAGCAACTACACCGTTTAAAAAGTAGCCTACCCTACAGATTGTGGGTGTAGTGTAGGCGTACAATTAAAGTAAGGTTACCTGCGTTTGTGTGCTGCGAGTCAACTTCACCGTTTGGATGTTCTTTCTCACCCACAACTTTTCTACACCGCAGCTCAGCCATATCTCTTAATGATAGATAACACAACCTGGGCTCAGTTGATACCGCCTAAACATAACAAAATGCACGTTATCGCAATGTGCAACCTTTATCATTATCGGAAAAACTCCCAGGTTTTATAATATTCACAGTCTCTGGCTAAATATTTGATTGGCAGGATGGCTAGCATGTCCGCAAAGTCAAGAAGATGCCGCCACCTATAAGGTCATATTATACCATAATTATTCTAAATCAACAGAATTGCTATATGTTCGTCATTGATGACAATCCGGAAGAGTCTAATCTGTTGAGAAAAAGAATTACGTCTCGTTACCCGGTGTATTTATGCCCATGAGAGGTCTCCTCTTCTGCGAATTGTCGCATTGAAGCTAGGTAGACTTGAATGGGTCACAACTTCACCTTCGAAATGAACAGAGCCAAGAGCACAAATGCTCGGTTGCATTATACATGTGCAATAAATCCTTGTATGAAAGACTGCTCTCTACAAACAATTACTTCCTCATCCTACAGTATGTTTCGGGGATCATCACCACCCGCATCTCGCTAGCGATAGAAACTTTGCTCGTCCATAGACGGTAGCTGTTCCTCATACCGACAAATACGGATGCCAATTTAGGACAATGCCTTCGGCCTTCACACCGTGGGGACATTCCAACCTGCGCTATGAAGACGCATACTACAGAAGTGAAAGTAGAGCCAGTAGAGCTCGACTAAGTAAAAGTGATGTAGTCTGATCGCATTTCAAGCTGCTTGAGTCAAAGCGCAAACAAAGTCTTCATTTTTCCTTGAGTAATGCTTATGCAGGAGGTGAAACTTCAAAATACGCCAGCTGAGTTGGCTTTTGAGGAACCTGATATAACTAGTTTAGTTATGACACTGAAATAATAGTGCTAGGCTACTCACTATTTAATTTGAACTATATGAACTATAAGCAACAGTAAGAACTATATAACAACAATAACAATATTTTTTTTATATTTTACTGCAGACATTAATAAGGCTGCATTGTTAGACAATTGTCACATGACCCCAAATACAGAATAGCCTAGTAACTATGCATGACACACTGTGATTAGTAGGCTAAGAGCTGAAACAGGTGTACATTTTATTAAGTGTTATATTGCACTCTATCAATATAATTTTCTGTCTATATAACAACACAGGACAGTGATGTGAAATGGCATAACTTTATTTCAAAATGAATTGTGATGTCAAATGTCCACAAATGAATATCTTGGCATTACTGGTTATTTGTATTTTTTCCTGTATGTAAAGCTCATTGCATGCTTCACTGAGTCTCCATCAACTGGACTGCCTCATCAACAACATCGAGTGGGATTGGAGTCACAGTTTTGGACAGAACAGCTGTAGTCCCAGGCTTGTATCTGTAATTACCTTCCCTGTAAGCAAAACAAATATATGCATCATCAATACTGTAGGTGTTCTTTGTAATATGAACTTGAATGTGTCTGCTTGAATGTGTCTCATATATTTCAATGTAAGCATTTACTTCTCCCAGGTTAGTTGCAAACAGTACTGATTCCCCTAACACCAAACACTACTGCTTCCATCAGTAAGGAATAGCAAATCAAAAAGAGACGGGTGATGGAGAAGAGAGAGAAGAGAAGGGAACAAATGGCAAAGGACAGAAAGTAATGAAAGAAAGAGAAGAGAAGACAAGGCAGAGAAACAATGCCTTTAACTTTTAAAGGAAAAGAAAGCTGTACCAGAAAATGGAAAAAAATAAGAAAACAGAATTTCAGAAAACTACAATTCAGTTTGTCTGTATGACTGTCAGGTACTGCAGTATTACCAAAATCCTCTTGCAATGCCTGTGGTATTACTCACCTCTTCCCCTTCTGCGTTGGCTGATCAAACCCGCGCAGGTACTGCACTCCTTTTTCTGTTATCACACACAGGTCCACGTTACTGCCAGAGCCCAGGTCACAGAAGATCCCCGCTGCTATGGCGTCCCTCACCAGAGTCTTCGCCTCTTCCAGCTGAGTACACAGCAGGTGTGAGGAGAAGGAGGAGAGAGATGATGGGTGAGGACTAGATGGGGTGCTGATTTCTTCTCAATAACGACATGTGACAAACTGTGCTTACCTCCAAGTTTGCCTTGTAGCGATCCTCAAACACGGAGACGGCCGCGGCAGCTCCTGAGCCTTAAACAGAATGATACAGGACACAATCGCTCAGAAAACCAGTCCCTTTTTGCATACTTTCAACCAAATTTTATCTTCATCTTGAGTTATTTTATCTGAAATATATACAGTGAAAATGTTCCATCCAACAATCTTCACATTCAGAAGTCTATAATATCTACAGTACAGTATGTATGTTGGAGTTCGTTGACGTTTGTTGGAGCAGTGTGCAAGCTCCTTTAGTCTACACAGTCTCTCCATGACCCACGACTGCATACTTAACACTACAAGACTACACAATTGTGCAAGATTTTCTTTACTATCAGCAAAGTACAGTATAATTACACTTTAATCACATCTATGATAATTTATCCTATACAGAAAAATCATACATCTGCACTCTACCCATTTGTGCTGTCTAGAGGAGGGCAAAATTTCACAGTGCAGACTAGACTAAGATAAGCAGACATAGAAATAGGGTTGAGGGGTCCTACCCATGGTAAGGAAGGGCAGCTTGTCATATGATCCATGTGGGTAGACACTGTAGAGGTGAGCACCTGTAACGTCCACACCTCCAACAATCAGCGAGGAACCAATCTGACCCTGATACCTGCAATAGAGAAGCAAGTCACAGAGTCCAGATAGAGTTGACACAGGCTGCAATAGAGGACAACACAACATTGACACCAGCGGCAGCATTAAAATTTAGACCATACGGCCGTAATGTAAAAAATACATTGGCCCACATCGTACCACATAGTTGAATGAAAAAGATGAGTCTGGAGGAAAATATATACAATCTTTCAAATATACAAGATAATTACTACTTTGATTTATTTCTTGTTTGTTACCATGTTTATGTTTATTTAAAACATCATAACATAACAAATCATCAACATGATTCTGAAACAGCATCATTGTTAGCTGCCGGTCATCTGGTTTGAATCTCCCACCTGAACAGCATCTGTTTGAGTTGCCGAGTCACCATGGCAACCATGGGAGGACGTCCTGTGGTCAGAGTATGAAGCTCCACATTGGATGACATCATCTGCGTGGTGATATCTGCATCCGCTGCTACTCCAGCCCCACAGCAGCTGTGTACACACAGACAAACATCAGATTTTTATCTTCAAACAAAAAATATGTAAATCATTATGATGTAACTATAATTACAGCAATCTAAGTATGCTAGGGGGAAGAGGGTATTCTAATTGAGTTCCTCCTTCTCTGCTCATACAACTCAAAAAAGTACTGGTCGGATTTACATCACAGTTTCATTCAAGGTACAGCCAAATCGTATCCTTCAACATAATGATTTAAATGCTGGGATTTTATTCTGTCTATGAGTTTGCCGGTTTCTGTGTGAGTGTGTGTGTGTCTGTGTGAGTATGTGTGTGTGTTTGCCGGTTTCTCTCTTTCTCTCTCTCTCTGTGTGTGTGTGTGTGTGTGAAATCACTGCGATTTTTTAATTACAGTGCATGAAAATGCACTGTTCTGTTATCCGAAGTCTTCTTCTTCTTCCCACCAAATTTCTGCGTCTAATTCAGCTTCAACCGTTTAACGTAGAAACTTCGTTCAAACTTTGTAACGTAGGTCTTGAAAAGGAAATGTATTGAGGAATGTATTTTTCACTTTTGTAAACTTTATACTTTTTGAGATATTAATAAAAAACAAGCTTATTTTCCCCCATAGACTTTGTATGGGGACTATGACATCATAATGGGCTAATTAATTTGATTTGCACCTGTATCAACTTCCAGCTGCTCAACTAGGTCCCATCAAAAAGCTAGTTAAACTGATTGCACCTGTATCAACTGCTTTCTGCTCAATTAGGCCAACTCTCTCTGTGTATCTCCATTCTACAAGGATATAATGTAAGGCACATTCCATCCAACTTTCTATCCATTCATCCTCTTCAAACCATTCACTCATCTACCCATTAAACTATCCCATCAACATCCATTAAACAATCTGCCTATCAACATCCACTCAACTTTCTGTCTATCAACATCCATTACACTATCTATATTTAACTTTTAAACGATTCTGTCTCAGGCTTTAAACATACAATCTGGTTCTACAGATCCTGTTCAACTATTTCCTCTGCCCATAACTGTTTCAAAATAAATGTCCTCACTACAATAATTCACTTTTAAATAATTTAACTATTTAAACTACTCAACTATTTAACTGTTAAGCCATTTCAACTGTCAGTTGTTATCAACTATGACTTCTGCCAACTGTTATCAAATAAAAGTTTGTTTTGCATTTTATGTTAATATACAGTATGTTTATATTTTTTCATGCACTGGTAATTTCCTCGAAATTACATTTTCTAGTTTTAAAATAAAAGATCTGTAATTTTACTCCCCATGCTGAAAGAGTTATTTCTCCTGTAGTTCAATTGTTCAATTGGTCAATTGCTCTGCCAGCATTGCTCTGCCAGCACTTGGTCATGGGATTAACCCCCTGGAAGCAAATTGATAATCTACTGCAAATATAAGAAGTTGCATTTCATCAGCTTTGCAGCTAGTCCCCTAGCCTACAACACAGCTTTTTCTATGCTGTAGCTTAGTTTGGGTAAAAGTAAAACCAACAACATTGTTCTGTTTGAATAAAGATGTTTTGTAGAAAAATTGCTCATGATTCATCTAAATAGTTTCTATGAGATTTGTGCTCAAGAAGTGTATAACCTAACCTAGTTGTGTTGGAGGTGGAAATGTGTTCTTATATCTTTCACTGCAATAGAAACAACCTCGGATACACAAAGGGTCTCATCATCACTTACTAAATCTTCTCAGCAATGTAGTGTATCTTCATACAGTTCTTATCAGCCACGACCATATCATCTGTTGCTCTTGTGTCTGCTCCCAGGATTACCCCATCCTAAGGTATAAAATGTGAGACAGAGATCGAATAAGTCTACCTATTATTTATCTCTATATAAACAAGAGAGTAATGATAACAATGTAAGTGTGTATAGGCTACCTTGAAAACGAGTCCTGCAATGGTGGTACCTGTTTTTCGTGCCTTTGGAGCGCTGAAGCCCTGCTCAGCCAAGTTCTGTTCCAACACAGCATTTCTGCATAACATTTTATTCAGTCATTAATTTATAATGCATGGAATACAAATTAGGCTACAACAAGGGAAAACACATAGAAATCCACTAGAATATAATCAGTTTAACGATTTATACGTTCACTCACCGGCGTGTATTCTCAAAGGAAAAGCCACTCTTTGGTGGAACACAAGGCCGCGTTGTGTTCAGCATCGTTCAAATAACCAACCAAAATTTCAACTTCAGCTTAAATGTTTTAAGACGGATGCTACAGTAGCCTATATGAAAGTGATAGTAGGCCTATAGGCTACTGCGGACTCTCTGTGTTTTAAAGTCTTCTTTATCGTTTTGATAGATATGTGGATGACCAGAATGTGTCAGCATAATAGCATGTTTGAGACGTGATCTCTTTCACTTTCTGTTTTCACACAATACGTCGCACGAATCAAATTTATACAGGAAGTGTGCTATCGAATAGTCACAAAGAGATAGTGTCATTTCATCTAGGGTAGCCTACTTTTGGTCATTTGAGGTCGGATAGCCTATGGTTAACTCTTTAAATGAAAGAACGGGTCAATAAAATAAAAATTATGTAGCTGTAGGATACAACAGGTTACACTGACCAATGGAACCAGTCAGTGTTTTACAAATGCAGGATAGGCTACAATATTAAACAGCAGCCTAGCGCATCTTGTCAAAACACGCCTACAATCCGATATTGTAGGCTACAGTGCAAAGACACGGACCGCAATGCGCGACCCTTGCATTGTCTTGTTATTTCTACAATATGGGCTAAACATTAATTTTAGTTATATAGGCTGGGCTTCTTGTTGTCTGTCGCTGGTATGACAAGTATCACCACAAAGATTTTGACTAGACTTTTTACAGTAGCCTGTAGACAAAGATGTTTTCTTTCGCTGACTGTTCTGCCTAAGCCCACTAGGGGTAGCCCAAGGTAGAGCATCGCCCGTGGCATAGTATGCCCCTCAGCCTCTGTTGATCCCAACCATCTACCCTTTCATGATCTCTGTCCAGTTTTCAGAGCCATGGAGAAAGCCATAAGACCTCTCACACTTGTTTATATATATATATATATATATATATATATATATATATATATATATATATATACGTATATATTGTGACATCTGTAGTCCCAGTGCAGACTACTTTGTCATAATCTGGTGCATGCCCTAAATAATGTGCTGTGGAAGCAATCAAAATACTTTCCTACTCTGGCCGTGGTCCCACTTTGTAACTGCTGTTGATATGAAGTCGTAAGAGCAATTCCCATTCTCTTAGTAAATATGACAAACTCTTTTGCCGAGGTAAGTAATCTGCAACCCCTGACAGATCCAAATGCCTTATAGGCTCACCCAGATCTTTCAAATATATGATCCCTAGTATGCTTATGGGCCTTTGTCCCTATCTGAGAACCCGTAATGAGTCTAGTATTTCCACTAGCTATAACATCCCAGTAACATAAATGCAATGGAGTGCAGATCTATGGTCTATGGGACTCAGTCCTAAATTCTCACCACTGAGGGACTGTAGCAACAGGATATGGTACTGAATAAGAGTTCTAGCAGACGGTAGGAGTGCTCAGTCAGAGATTTGTAAGAGTTTGTCTGAAGGATAAAGGTCTTTAGGGGAACTTAAAGAAAGAACACAAGAGTCTGTGGTGGGTTTTTGAGATGAACAGTAGGCTACATGTGAACAGTAGTGTCTTTGTGAATAATGCTGGGTTGCTTGCCACTGATTTACAAGGTGTCTAGAGAACCAAGCCACAATTTACACATAGAAAATGGAAAGGACATTAACTTATGGAGATAAGTTTCCCTCTCTATGAATTTGTAATAAAAAAGTATAGAAGAAAGAACATTTTCCAACACAAAAAAATCATTGCTTTATTTTTCATTTTGAGTCTGAAAATACTACATGAGCATACAGTATGTAATAAAATAAAATAGAAAATCCATAGTAAATACAAAACACAATATCAACATACTGACTTTAAAAAAGAACAAATGTTAGATGTTTTGCATCCTTATACCCCTTAAATGCGATGGATATACAAGTAATACATTTAACTGATCTTTCTCTTTTCTCAGTAAACTGAATCAGTGTGTTCCTGCCACAACCAATAGACCTGAGGTTCTCACAACCCTCCTCTCTCCCTCTGTTGTTCTGGAGAATACAAACACTGCATGCATTCTTAGGAATTTAGCCAGAGCAGGTACAGTAAACTCTTTGTCAGTATTTTTTTGTAATGTACTGTGGTTAGCATGAGGATGATGATGATGGTGATGATAATGATGATGTGTTTGGAGTATGTGACTTTTAAAAAAAAAAAAATCTCTCATTTGATATGTGTATGTGTGTGTGTGTGTGTGTGTGTTGTTTTGGGTCTCCTTCACTTTGAACTTCAGTGAGTGTGTGTATGTATGTAAGTCCCGTAATGCCGGATGGTAATAGTAATACAAGGAGTTACTGCCCACTGGAGTCTTGGTCATATCCCACATCGCATCTAAAAATATTAACACACTCCTCTTGCATGCACATTTGATAGAATGATGATAGATTTCTGGTTTTGGTAGAATAGTGGTCCCCTAAAGAGTGTTATGTTGGGAGCAACAAATGAATGAACGAACACTAGAACATTCAACCAGTAATCATAGAGATTACTACATATAGTGGAATTTATTTACACAGGGTAAACAAAAAGCCCATAAAAACAAGACTGTTTCAAATACATTCATGAAAATAAAAATAAAGAGACATTTTTCCTTGCATCGTCGAAAGGCAATTTAAGATGTTCAACTTGTTTTTGTGTCTGAATGATCTTTCTTTCCCTTGCTTAGATATCAGCAAAAATAAGCTAACCCACCACATAGGCTTTCCCCGAATTGGAGGATTAAGGCAACAAAACTCTCCACACTTCAGACCATGTCTATTTTCTTATTTTTTTATAATAATATTTCTCAGGATACAGACAAAAGAGCTCAGGCACCTCAACTCAGTACAAAGCGTGAACTCAGAAGAAAAAAATAAAGCACCAGTCAACTTAAAACACGTCCACCAAAAAAAAAAAAAAACTCACATAGCATAGTAAATATTTCCATCATCGTCAGGGAAAACCATGTGTATACTGTCAGTGGTAGTGAATGTGACTACAATTTGACCAGAGGTTTCAACCTCCCTAGAGAAGTGTAGAAACTGTATCATAAACTATAGTAGTAAAATACATTTTCTGTATCTTGTGTTTAAAAAAGTAATAATTGCCTTGTCTCTTTGTGTTTATATGGATGTATCTGTGTGTGTGTGTGTGTGTGCGTGCGTGCGTGCGTGCATGTATGTGTGTGTGTGTGTCTGTGTGTAGCATATGCAAGCTGTGTTTTTTGTCGTAGAGTTGTCTCTGGTTTGCCTCTCTGTCCTGTTCTTAACCCTGAGAAGGAGGTCTGAAGGAGGTCGGACGCATTTTCATCTCGACGAAGGGGATGGAGTATTCTTTGCCCTTCCATGTCGTCCAGATCACACCCTTAAGAAAGAGAAGCACAAGGGTCAGAGTCTGACTCGCTGTGCTGTGTCAATAAGATATCACAGGCCAAATTGCAGCCCGCTAGTGACTGGTTTCTTCAGGAATAAAGTCTCAAGTTATTTCCACATAGATTGAGGCTGAATTGGGAAGGATGTAAGCTCTGATATGAAGTGGACAGAGTAGATCCAGTCAAAAACAAGTCCACTTCTGGTCACTATCTATTGATGAGTTAAGTATATATTCTCAGTCAGGCTTCGTTACTTCTGAACCTTTAACTGACCTTTATGGCGTGTGTTTGTATGAGTATGTGTGTGTGTGCATATGTGTAAGATTGCATTTGTGTGCTTTTGCGCACAGTGAGTGAGTGTGTGTGTGTGTTTGTGTGTGTGTGTGTGTGTGTGTGTGTGTGTGTGTTTATTTCTCTTCCCCCTCTAGATAAGCCCCCTCCTTACCTGGTGATTTTTGATTGTGCCGTAGAGGCCATTGAGGTTGGCCTCATGGCAGTTCCTGTACCACCAGCCTCCTCTGTAGGATATGGCGCAGACACGGATGTCGGAGAGGTCTCGGTCTCGGGTGGAGAACACACGGCCATTGTGGTACGTCATAGAGTCACCTTTCAGGAGAATGGAAGACAAGTGTGTGGATGCAGTGAAGAAAAGGGGAGACATGAATTCACAGGAGAGGGAACAAAATGGTGGTGTTAAAAGTTTATGAGAATTTAGACTATTAAAATAGAAAGATCTGGTTTTCTGAATCAAATGCTAAAATGTCAAGATGTGTAATTCTTTTGGGGACTTGGATATTTTATATAGAGGGTTTGTACATTTCTTTAGATTTTTCAGGTCCAGAAAAAAACCCTTTAAAAGGTAATGACAAGCTGTAAAATAATATTGGGAAATACTTTTAAACGTTTACGTTTTGACAGTGAAAGTTAATTTCAAGTTTAATGAGTGGAAAGCAAAGCCTAATCAAGACCCACCTGCATTGCCAGTGTAACCAGACACCCTGAGTGTGTATGTCTTCCCTTGGCCAATGGAGAATGATGAGTATTTGGCAAAGACGGACTCGCCCTCGGCACGCATGTCTACCCGCAAGCTCATCGGTTTCATTTTGGTCATGTTATGAAGTAGATCATTACCTGAGAAGTGAGAGATAGACAGGGAAAGAGTAAGATAGATATAGAGAGAGAAAGAGCGTGAGAGTTACTCTATCCAACAGAGAGAGGAGAGTGTTCAAATGGCTCTGTCTTTACTCTCTTGTCAACTAGAGTCATTAATTACTTGAATACTGTGACAAATGACTAATGTGTTTCACTGAATTCAAACTATCTGAGAGTGTGGTTGTGTTGGCAGTAAGACCCAAACAAAAACGGTGCAGGACACAAAAGTGTGATTAGCTTTACAAATTTGTTTGACAACCTTTTAATATGTTGAACATTTTCAATCTACAAGGGCTGTCTGCTTTGTTTCATCTCGCACATAGCTGACAACCTCTTTGTGGAAAAACAGCTATCATTAAAGCTTTATCCTTCATTACTGCCCTGACATTTAAGCTTTTATGACATTAGCCCGACGGCTTCTGTTTAAAATAGGACTGGCGTCCCCCTGTGGGGTGGATCAGATCAGAACAAAAACAAACGCAGCGTGACGCATGACTCATACCCATCCAGAACTCTTCACTCGGGTCGCCAAATCCGCTGCGGTAGTCTTTCCAGCCCCTGTAGAAGTTCACCTTGCCATTCACTCTTCTCTGGAAAAGCTGTGAATGCATGCACACATGCACACACACACACACACACACACACACACACACACACACACACACACACACACACACACACACACACACACACACACACTTAAACAGCCGTCACTCACAAAGTGGACTGTATTTAATAACCTTGCTAACAAACTGGTTATATAACTGCCGTGTGAACTGATATATGGCAATAAGCAAAATCTCACTTTTTTTAACAGCCACGACATTTTGCATTTGCACTTGTCCATGACAAATAATCTGTTTTTTATTCCCTGATTATCTGAGAGAGGCCACTGCAAACATTAACTGAAGGGACTGAAGGGACTCCAGAGCTTGTGAATCGAGGCGGACGGCTCTTACCGTCCAGCCGCCTCCGTCCGTCTCCATGTCACAATAAGCGGAGACTGGCTCGGAGTCCGGGCCGTTGGGGAAGATCTCGACCAGGCCGGACTCGTGCGCGCCGTTCAGAAGCTCCTGGGAACAATCAGTCGGGTACGGGAACCGGAGACTTCCTGACAACCAAACACGAGGACAATAAAAAGGAGAAAGAGACACAGAGAAGCAGAGACCCAAAGAGCTGAAGGACACGTGGAAGGAGCAGAGAAACAGACAGGGATGGAACTCAAATAGGAACCCTCAGTTTTCCACATGCTCCTAGGCCAAGAAAGTATAGCTCCTTTTACTTTTCTGTACATTTATACAGTAGCCTATGTTTGCATATGGCTTGCATACAGTAGGTAAGTCACAGGTGTATATGCATAGCCGGTATGTACATGTGTATGTACAGTATATGTCTGTATTCCTTTATGGTGAATAACACTCTTGGTGGCATAACATAACTTTTTCTCAGATGTGTTTAAAAACAAAACAAGAAAAAAAACATTTTAGGCAGGACAGCTGATATCTAAATAGATATGGCCTCGATCTGGCATGACCAAAGGTTAACGCTCCCACGCTGCGTTGGTGTTCGGTCCTCACCTGTGGTGAACTCAGTGGTGATGGCCTCCGTGTAAACTCCTCCTATCTCTGCCTGTAGCCGCACTATGTACTTGGCGCCTGGCCTCAACCGCACCAACCTGTGATCATTGAGGTCTGGGCCCACAAACGCATCCTGTTTACAGAGGGGAAACACAGAAAGCACACAAAAACTCACTGATTACGTCAATTACACCAGAAGGGCATGTGAAGAGCGCAGACCCCCACCAATGCCAAATGGCATATCTCGCAGCGTCGAACTAAATCTGCAGAGCTGCCCAGAGAGTGCTCCAACGTTTGCTAGGTTCTTCCTTGTCACGTTTCATGAAGAGATTTTTTATTAAGTAGAGTCGATATCAGTACAATACAGTAAACTCAGTGCAAAATATATGCTTTTTATACAGTACTTAACATACAATGTTATATTTACTCACTGACTGAAGTACTAATGAATGATAATACCGTTACTCACTTGAAAGGCCTGGCCCTCTATGGCGTACTGTAACTTGTAGCCTGAGGCCTTGGAATAGGGTGGTTTCCATTTCAACACAGCCGAACGTGGGGTGACCTGACTGGCTGTCAGGTCCTTCGGTCCATCTCCTACCCGTCCAGAACCTGTCAGAGAAACACATACGGTAAAATATTTTTATCAGGTATTTATATCATCAGCCATGCACTTGAAGCTGACTTTTTCGTGAAAAACAAGACAATAACTGCGTCAGCAAAGTAGTTTATTGATATGTCAGCTAACTAAAAGAACTACAAGTAGGAGAAGCAATCTGAATGAAAAGAATGATAATAGATACAAAATACCCAATGCTGGGACTACTTCTATAATATATGATCACATTGGATCAATATTTTTATGATATATGGCATTTTAGTAATCGTGCTTTGGTAGTGTTTTTATAGGTTGTGTAGGCTCTTTAAAAGACGAGTCTTAAACAGGAAGGAACAGAGACCCACACTCAAAACCCAGGGACAGCCACTTATCTTTACAGGTCTGTTTTATTACACAGACCAAATAAAACGTCCATCCAACAAAAACAAAAGTGGTCTTCCCCTTTTCATTTTGAGCATGGCTTTCCATTCCTTCCTGTTCTATGACATATAACCATAACATGGATCTTGTGTGGTGCTGATGCTGAGCCTATGGACCCTTTCAACAAGGTAAACAAAAACAATGCTTGAACGTTCTATTTGGGCCCCAATCTACTTCCTCTGCATTAAGATAACATATGGAATGTTAAAAAGGAAGTCTTGTGGGGCCAACTATGATGCTGATAATGGAACTCTCTTGAAAGGGTCCATATGTCTGCTGTGTGACTGACTGACTGACTGACCCCCGGTGGTGGTAAAGACAGTGGTCGCTCCATCGCTCTTGCGGTTGCCAAGGTGACTGGTGATTATGACGCTGTAGTCTGTGGAAGTATCCAGTCCGGTCAGCTGTTGGGCCGCGGCGTTCCCGGACACCGAGATGGTCACATCTGGCCCTGAGAGATGATTAGAGATAAAACAACACTGGAGTCAGTCCGTGGGACACAGCTCAGTCTTATAATAGACCCTTTCAACAAGAAAAACAAAAACAATGCTTGAACGATCTATTTTGTTCCCAATCTACTTCCGCTTCATTAAGAGAACATGCGGGAACAACTATGATGCTGATAATGCAACTCTCTTGAAATGGTCAATAATAGACACTGTGAAATCTCTTCCTTTGGCAAGCTTTGTCAGATGGATGAATAAATACTAGGCCTGAGAGTCGTATATAAGTGAAATAGAAGTTCTTGGGTCTTTGTCTGGGCTCTCTGAGTACCATAGTTGGTTTATGTATGCCCTTGAGATGATTTTCAGTCTTAGGCCTGTCATGGATTGACAACGCAAACAGTGAAATAACTGACAGTGCCTTTAACAGCTGGGCAGCTTAACAAGCAGAGCTGTAAGATCTTTCCTCAAGTGATTTAGACACTGATTGTGTCAGGGCCTGCCGGGGGTGACCATGTAAGCACCCAGGACAGCAGGCAGTGGTGGGCAGTTTTACAAGCAGGACTGCATAATGTCCTCTCTGGTGATTTAAACACTGATTGCAGTGCATATTTGAAAAGCATTGTCTGTGTGTTAACATGTCAACAAGTATTGAGTGAAAACAACAGTGTCAACGTCAAAGTGTTTTTGGTTTTGTCCAAAGTTTTTGGCATGTGTATGGAGTTCTGAAACGTGTCCAATATGAATAAAAATGTTAGTATAAAGAGGCAAAAGGCATTTTTAAAAACTTGGGATGACCTCTAGTTACATAAATCCAGAAATACTATAAATCAGTCATTTCATGTCTATAGAGAAAATTATTAGTTCATTAATTATGATGGATTTTCAAGAAATAATCCAAGAATCATGTATATCCAGTGTCACTCAGTCATGTAATGAGAAGAGAAACCTTGTAGAATTCATCACCCCTAAACCAACATATCCTCAAACTGATGCAAATCGCAGAGGTCCATGAGAGAGTGGGAGAGAGGGGAGAGAGAGAAAGACAGAGAGAAAGAGAGAGAGGAGGGGGAGTGAATGAGAGCAGAGAGGAAGAGAGAGGGGGAATAGCTTTGGCACACAGAGCAGGGTCCGACGGCACACTAAGCGCTCCCTCGAGATGTTTTCCGATTGGTGGATGTCCGCCACCAGCGCTCGGCTCTCACCTTTCTCTGAGCCGTACACAATGACGTAGTTGTCTACGGCTGCCAGCGCCGGTCTCCACAGCAACAGGGCCCTGGAGTCCGTGATGTTAATGGCATGGAGGTCTGTGGGAGGGTCTGGCACTGTCAGAGAGTTGTGAGGACCACATTTGGAGGGGTGGGCAGGAGAAAAAGAAACATATACACCGATGATTAATATATTGTTTTATTGTATGTGTGTGTGTGTGTGTGTGTGTGTTTTGTTTTGACAACACTAAAAACACACACTGCCTTTTGGAAAGCCCACCAATAAAGCTTGTTGGGCACAAAAGATGCACAAGAGACAAATACATGGAGAGAGAGAGAGAGAGAGAGAGAGAGAGAGAGAGAGAGAGAGAGAGAAAAAGAGATAGAGAGAGAGAGGAGAGAGAAAGAATGAACAAGAAAGGGAGAGCATGAGAGGATGAGAGAGCAGGGAGGAGTGTCATCATGGTGAGCAACACACCAGCATGAAAATCTGTCAATATGTTTTGGCCTCTACGGAGGAGCGGAACACGAGCCAAAACAAAGCAGTTTGAAATTGGAATTGAAAGGGGACCCGGGGGGGGGGGGGAGCCCTTTGAGAAAATATAAAAATGCTACAAACTTTTCCAGACCCTGCACCTGCTAAACCAATTATGCGTGCAGAGGACCTGCTATAAAAGGCTTCAAAAAAGAATATCTACATGAAAGCGACAGAAAAGAACATGCCTTCAACAATATGAACAAAATAACACATGGTTGGATTTTTTAAATCCTCACATAAAAGTGTGAAAAATTAGCAAGGGCATGAAGGAAAGGCATGATATGGGGAAACCGTACAAACGTACAAATCGACCTATCAATCCCTTTTTCAATATCAGATGAACCACCTCTAAGGATTAATTGAAAGGTGGTGTCACTAAATCAAACACATTTATCACACAAGCATGCACATGCACACACACACACGCACACACACACACACACACACACGCACACGCACACGCACACGCACACACACACACACCTCTATATTGCAAAATAAAC
This sequence comes from Alosa sapidissima, assembly GCF_018492685.1. Taxonomy (NCBI): domain Eukaryota; kingdom Metazoa; phylum Chordata; class Actinopteri; order Clupeiformes; family Clupeidae; genus Alosa; species Alosa sapidissima. The sequence goes on from NC_055977.1 coordinate 14,238,324, forward strand.
AAAATATTCTTTAAAACAAACAAAAGCGGAAGCTACATAAACTTACGTGTGTGGACAGTGTCTTTGAGTGGGTCACTCTCATCTAGATTTTGCAGAGAGATGATGCTGACCTCGTAGGATGACCCTGGTGTAAGCTGAGAGAGATCTACAGTCGTGTCTGCTGCACCCACTGACACTGACACTGGTTCACCTGATGGAGAAATCAAGGTAGTTGATACAGCTTTACTTAATGGCATATTGGTAGTATTACATATTACATTTTAGCACACTGTTCCTTCTTCTGAACAGTTTCTAATTGATATACTATTGAACCCAGATTGAACTTGAGCACCATGAAAAACAACCAATGTTTCTCCTAGATAGATAGATAGATAGATAGATAGATAGATATTTTATTGAAATTCAAGAAAGAAAATATTTAGCCAATAAAGAAGGGATCATGGCCATCTGTATGTGAACCTAAATCATAAACACAACACAGGCTGGAGCTCTGTTACTGGCTCTTCCATCTCATCCATCATTTTCATAAATTGAGACACTCTGTGAGATACAGAGAAATTATGCATACCACCTTAAAAAAAAAACACCAAATGTAGAGTCCAAAACACACAAATCTATACTGCATGGTATGTTTAAGGGCTGCTCTGCTACATTAGGGACCCTTCAATCTTTCAAGGCTACTCCACCCCCGTCTATTGCAATCTTGGAAACCATTAGCCCTTTCTCCTGGCACATGCATGTACTGCAAAAAAGATTAGCATTCAACATAACCCAGTGAAGTCATCTAGTTGCTTTGAGTTTGAGTTAAGTTCTAGTGTCAAGTTAAGTTATATCAATGTGTAATGTCAGGTGCTTTACACATTGAATTATGTGAAAATGTAGTGTCAAGCTAAGTTATATCAGTTTGGTGTCAAGGATATTAGACATAAAGTTGACACTCTATGTTTACGTAACTTAACTTAGTCAAAGCAACAAGGCGATTTGATTGGACCACTTAGTGTGTGGTGATCTTTATTTTATTAGAGTGTGTGTGGCGTGGTAGTGAGTGCTGGATCTTACCCTCGAGCGTGTGAGTGTACGTAACCTTAAAGCCAGTCACGGGGCTCCGTGGTTTGGTCCAGGACACCGACACAGTGGTGTCCGTGATGTCAGTGAACAGGAGGTTACTTGGGGGCTCGGGACCTGTGCAGAGATGGCAGGAGAGCGGATGCGTAACAGACAGATGTTAGATTCATAAAGACAAAACAAAAAGAGTCATTTCACAGTGAGACATTTCACAGACAAGACTTTCCTACTCTGAAGCTTTCACAGCTCTACACAGATAGACAAGCTATGTGTGTTTACATACAGATACAGTATAAATGAATTTACAGTAAAAAATACCTGTCTTTTGGTTTTCACCTTCCCTTTTGTTTTTAACCTGGTCATGGTTAAGATTAGTGCACATATGAGTACATGTGTATATATGTGCAAACCAGACATATATACAGTATACACAGCACAGCATATACAAGGAACCAGACATGTATCACATCTCACGGTGATGAACACAAAGGAGTATTTCACACACAGAGGACACACAAGGTACACAGAGGATGGGGATTAGGTGTTGAACTGGCCTTTTGATCCTGGAATAAAGAAATATGGAGGAAAAGAAACATGGAGGGAGGTCGAGGAAATGATGATAAAAAATAATATGTGAGAAACAAATTTATGAGTGGCTTTTTGAGTTGTGGAAAAAAGTGATGTAATAAGAGGCTAATGTAGGATACAAGCAAGAAATGAGACGGGGTGTTGGGTCGGAATAATAAAACAAAGCCTTGGGGGTTTCTGAGGGAAGACAAAATGTAAATAAACCTAAAATAGTGAAGAAGGCATTCAATTTATTAAAAAAAAAAACATTCAATGTGAGCACATTTTCTTCAGGTTTAGTTGATAGGGATTCAAGGTTACGAAAGGACCTTTTTTGGCCAACCATGGTCTTACCCTGGTGAATGATGTGGGTAGCCAGTGAAGATGGCTGAACGTAAGGTTACCCTGATAGAGAGAAGATCAGACCAGCTTAGAATGAGTCAGTGAGTTAACGAGAGCCCCGTAGAAAGTTTCATGAATACAGAAATATTAGTGTGGGTATTCACAACATCTACAAATGATTTTAATCACAAATAAATAGACAGACACAAAAAGCGATGATATTTCTAATGTGTCACTGGATTTTTAGAGCGGTGATTAAAACATTAAAGCCTGATTTTTGTTTTTGTTTTTTGCCACAGATTCCTTTTCCACATTGACGACAGACAGGTGAGCTTCGCACAAAACAAGATGAAAAACAGGATGAACATGAGTTATTATTTGGTCACATGTTGCGGCTGACATTTGATTACACGGATTATTCTGTGAATTTCAATTAAAGCTTTGGTCTAACCCATGCAGGGTACCATTGCTTTAATTAAACGGAGCATGAAGCAACAAATGTTAAGATTAGCATGATTATGTACAGCAAATTAATACTCAGAGGAGCTTTTTCAATAATTCACTAAGGTGCCATGAAGTATGTGTATAATATCTAAGCATAGCACTGTCAGAAAGAGCATGAAACTATGTTAAGTCTATCCAATAATACAGTGAGATAGCTTGAAGACACTGAAATAGCGTCTGTATATTGAACAGCTTCTGAGCTCAACAAGACAGCAGTGTACTTGGCTGTATTTAACTTTGATTTACGCCATTATTATGTTAAGTGAAGGCACAAGCAGACTGTGTTGTGATGATGTGTACCTGTGTTTATAGTAACACTGTGCGTTTTCGAGCGAACTCCTGGACCCGTGCCGAACACAGAGAGGACATATTGGGTCTGTGGTTGGAGGCCCTTGAACAAGAATGACCGCGCCGACCCAGGCAAAACTTTGGTGAATGTGTCGTTAGGGGAAGCTTTAGGTGATGGCCCTGTTATGTCAGTGGAGGTTGCTGGACCCTCTGAATCACCCTCCTCTCCCTCCTCCTGTCTCTCCCTCACCCCCTCAGCCATTCGATTGTCTGGGTCTTCTCCTTTGGTGGGCCTCTTTTGAGTGACAACAAAATTTTTGAACATACCATCCGGTGCACCCCATCTTAGGGTAACTGAATGGGTGGATTCTTTCTGGACACCGACATGACTCAGTTGCTCCCCCTCTTGCCCATCAGTGGTACTGCCTTGAGTTGTGTCAGGTGACTTTGGTATTGGCTGAGCTGGGACTGTGGTGTCCGTGGTTTCGGCACTGTCAGTCTTTCCAAGAGGACGCTTCATTGGCTTGTGACCCGGTGGTAGTTGGACAACTGTGTTGTCTTTTCTTTTGTTCGTGACACCTGGCTTTGGTTTAGTGCTAGTCATTTTGAAGTCATCAGGTTGGGTATGTCCATTAATTACATTTACATCCTCTGTGTCAGTCAGAGTTTCCTCAGTTGGTTTTACACTGTCTGGAAGGGCAGTATTTTCAGCATGTGGTACAGCTACTCTGTGACTGGTCGGAGGAGGTGTAGTTTTTGTACTAGCAAGGTATACTGTTGGTGGTCGAAACGCTGTGCCGTTACGCCTTCTCCAGGTAACTCCAGGGTTTAGTTTGGTTTTAACCCCCCCATTCCCGCCATTGAAGCCAGGACGTTTAGGTGGCGTTTTTCCTGGGGGGTACCTCATTCGGTCTGCCTTCGGTTTCTCAGTACTGCTGGCTGGGACCTCCTCAGATGAAAATGGGCTGCCGGTACTGGTTTCCTCCTTGTCATGACCATTGACTTCCTTGTCGTGACCATTCTCTCCATCATCAGGATGTGATGTCATAGGGTGACCAAGTTGAGGAGGAGCTGTGGAGATTGCGCTGTGGGGTAAGGCCGGACGCACTAGTTGTGGTTTTCCAGGTCTTGTGTCATTCCTTTTTCTGAAGATCACGCCAGGTCTTTGTTTAAGGTGAGCTCTGGTCTCAGTGGTCTCTCCACTGCCTGGCTGAACAGAGGGTCCTCCATTGGGGACGCCACCATTGGGGAGGCCACCATTGGGGAGGCCGCCATTGGCGCCAGCGCCATTGGGGACACGATGGGGGAAAGGCCTGCGTATTGGGCCTCTGGAAGGGGTCAGAGGGGGTCCAAAATGCGGCCTGGTTCTGTTTTGGAAAGGTCCGATGCCGGGCCGACGAGTGAATTTCCCTTTGGGGAAACCAGAAGGCTTGAGTGGCTTTGATCCTCCTGTGTCAGACTCCTCACTCCTCCCAGGCTCACTCTCTGAACTTGTGACGACAATCTCGGTCCTGGATGATTCCTCTGACGCACTGCTAGAAGGAGAGTCATATTCAGAAGATTCAACGGAATCGGAATATTCTGAAGATGGACTTTTTCCACTGCCCCCACTCTCGCTGGAATCAGGGAGACGTTTTACAGCTGCATCCGATCCTCTGTCCGAGGGCTGAGAGGGAGTGGACGGTGTGGATAGGGTGAGGGGGAGCCCCAGAAGCTTAGTGATTGAGATGTGGTCATTGTCATTCTCAGCACTGGTCTTACTTGCCAAGGGCGTTTTAATGAAGTCTGCATTTGGGAGAAGTCCTGGTGAAACCTCAAACACAGAGATGTGTAAATCGATGCCTTGTTCCTCAGATGAAGGGTTTTTGTGGCCCCTGTTGTGCCTCTGCAGTTCTTTGACGAGCGCATCGATTTTCTCCTCGTCAGTGGCATGCGTCATGTTTTTGATGACTGGAACTTTCGCCTTGATTGTTCCATTCAAGAGACGGTGTCCTACAATGAGCTTTGAATGACATTTTTTTCCATTCGGGTGACCAGTGGTGTTTCCAGAGACTTCTGTGGCTTGTGGTGCAGGAGCTGCTGGATCCCTTGTTTTATCAGTTGCAGATGTACCACGGCCAGGTTCCCCCTGAGACCCTTCATCCCTTGTGCCATCGGTCACGGTTGCTGATAGTGGCTCCCTGTCGCTGGTTGGTAGGTCAGGTTGAAAACTTGTCCATCTGGGTTTTCCTGGGTGTGCTCCCGGTTGCTTTGGTAGACCACCAGGGGGCACTCTCTTTGGCCCTGTACCTGGCCTCGTGGCATTGAAATGGGGGGGTCTTGGCATACCAGGCCGTCTGAATGTGCCATTTCTAACAGGTTTGGGTGGTAGCTTTTGTTTGTCGGTGTCTGTTGCTACAGGCCTGGGTTTGGTTTCCGTGGTGACCATGCTTAATGTTTCACCTGGTTCTGCTGAAGGGTGATTGGAAAGAAGGGTTAAAATATTCTCTCTCTCTCTCTCTCTCTCTCTCTCATTTGCTCAGTCATTCCCTCTCACTCACTCATACTGTAGTCTATTATTCTCCACAGTAAATCTCCAGAAACAATGTGGGAAATAATAAAGCTATTAAAATATGAAAACTGAGGTTAAATATAAAGAATGATGTTGACAAAGATATGCCGACAGCCTCTATTTTCCAGCTTGCTTTCCACCTGTTTTAAACTGAGAGAAACTGTTTCATTTCCTGCTGAAAAACGGTGGAGTCATTAAACTGGACCAGCTGAAAAGATCGTCACAGGAGAAGTGGAATCTCATGTCCAGGAGTGCTGAAAAAAAAAAAGAAATCTTGGTCCCATTTGATATTAAGAGTCCTTCATATATTAAATTTGTATTATATATAGTTAGTTCAACGGCTTTAACAGCCGCTACTTTAACAGCTGCTACTGAATATAGAGTACTTAATAAATGATTATTAATTGATACATAAGAAGTTATTAATTTTGTTGTTTATCAACTAATGGTGCATTTATTGATGCTTTATAGTACTTGTTTGCATCAAAGGACGCTTAATATAGAAATGGACTAAGATAATAACAGAGAGAGAGAAAGAGCAAAGGTAAGACAAAAAAGGGAAAGAAAAAAGTGATAGCACTGCCAATCACAAACAGCAAAAGTATTTCCGCACAAAGGCCAGTCCAGTCCTGAAAGGATTTAAAAGTTTATATTATTTTTTTTCTGTTTCTATTTGTCATCTTGTCAACACTGGTTGTCAATGCCATTCACAGATCTGATAGATTTGTTCAGCAGACCTACAACTACCGTAGGAGACTTAAAGTCTCCAGAATAATTCCAAATGCCATGTCAGTCTGCTGCTATGCCTTGGTAGAAAAGGACATATACTGAGTTAACATCACTCCGCAATGGCATAGAACACAAAAACATCTACAGTATACTTAGTTAGAATCTTCAACATCTATTATAGATCACATAAACAGCCCATGTCTGTGATGGATCATGTCTGTGTGTTGTGCATCTTGTTTTCAGGATGATTCTGGAGAGTTCTGGACTCACCGGGAACGACCTGTATCGTGACTGGTGGACTCTGTTTTCCGTCCTTCTCTGCCACGAGAGTGACGTCGTAGGGCGTGCCCGCCACCAGGTCATCAATCTGAGCAGAGACGGAGGGCGGCAGGGCTTTCTTCTGCCTGCCCTGGTCTCCTCCATCACTGGGTACCACGCTCAAGTGATACCTGTCAATCTCCATCTGGGGTGGCTCCCATTGGATAATCGCAAATGTGGTGGATGTCTTCACCACTTCTAATTTGGTGGGAGCTGAGATCTCTACAAGGAAAAGTAACACACATCTCTGTTTGAGTGATTGATTACAAAAAGTATGAAAACGTTATCAGATTATCAGATTATGTTTGAAATACTACTGCAGTTTTAAAGACTGTCAACCATTTAGCTGCTTCAGTGATTAAACTGAGGATACAAAAGTGTTTTAATAACTCATTCCCAATATTAACTCTTACAGGAAGTCAGCACTCAACTGACAGAGCAATATAATATATAAAACTCAGAAAACACACAATACATAATAAAAATGTACATAATGCACTAAACTGAGAGTGGATCAAGATAAAAGTGCTTGCATAAATAAATGAAAAATGTCTTTAGTCCATGTGCATCAGTATGTGTGGGATGTCACCCAAGAACTAATGTGTACCAAGGAACAATCTAGCACTAACAACAGATTACGGATACATAAATCCTATTGCACTGCACTGTCCAAATAAACACTCAAACAGTCAAATAAACATCCTGTATTAATCATATATATATTTTTTAAAGCAATACATGATATAAACATAGCAAATCTACAATCTAAAATCAATAAAGCATTTCATTTAGAAACTTTTTGATATGTTATGTCAACAATTACCGACAGAAGTTATCACCTGATAACTGATGGCCTTCTGGTCATGTTCTTGGAATACCCGTGAATAACAGAGCACTATTATGTAAGCATGCTAGCCACTTCATTGAGATTCAGGGCCAGATGTACTAACGCTTTTGCGCCCACTTGAGGCGTATTTTCTTCGCAACATGCGCATAAAAACATGTTGTGATAAGTACTAAAACTTTCCTGCTTGCTAGATGTGACTATTAAATCTATCATAGCCTATGTGCACAAGTAGTTTGAGTAGAACTACTGCTCTTCGGTATTCATTATCTCCTTGCTTGTTGTCATCTCATTATATTGCATTATTTCATGATCGCTATAAGTTTGATTCCTTTTAATGTAGTCATCAGTTAACTTCATTCAATTGCGCTTGTGATTGAAGTATGCATTCAGTTGTGAAAGTTTGCAAATTGCAATAGGCGGAGGAGAAAGCCGCTGATTACCTGATGAGCTACAGGTATGATAAATAACACGTAAACTGAAGATCCACTGCGTTCACTTTCTGCAGTTTGACCATGGCGCTACGTTCGCAATGTACGTACATCTGGCCCTCAGTGTTATCACTTCATTTGAAACAGTCCTATCTTGCATTACTTGTTATCAATTAAAAGCAGAGTCATTTGCAAAAGGTTGCAAATTATGCTTGCAAGTCATGAACTGCTGCATGGTGTTGCCATCTGCTATGCAACGCAAATAAAGCAGATTTCCCAAGTTCTCTCCATCCCCTACTCTTGTAACTCTTTGTAAACGTCGAGTCTCAATGATTGTTTAACAGTTCAACACAACAACATACACAATTTGAACTGCTTTAACATGTGTGTGTGTGTGTGTGTGGTTGTTAGTGTGTGTCTGTATGTGTGTGTGTGTGTGTGTGTGTGAGAGAGAGAGAAAGTGAGAGAGAGAGAGAGAGAGAGAGAGAGAGAGAGAGAGAGAGAGATGTGTGAGTGTGTGTGTTAACCTGTGTGCATATAGTGTGTGCGCCTGTGTGAATATGTGTGTGTATATATGTGTGTGTACGCTTCTTACTCGTAGTGAACTCTGTAGTACTCTCTGTGCCAGGTTGGCCATCCTTCTCTCCTGTGATTGACACATGGTATTCCTGGCCAGGAGCCAATCCGGTCTGTGTGTAACTGGTGAGACGCCCACCCACCGATGATGTGATCTTCTGATCCCCTTCTTTCTGCAAGAGGGAAGAAGATAGGTTTCAGTCAATTGAAGCCAAAAGCCCACTCAGATGACAAAATAGTCACAAACACTACAAATGTGTTGTTTAGTCTGTTACATGTCGTCCTGATAAAAAATATCCCCATTTTTTGGTCGTTTTGGTGAAGGAAGCAGACAGTGTTAATAAA